>NC_029774.3:115333042-115358012 GCF_000817695.3 Arachis duranensis | reverse complement strand
TTATTATATAAATATTAATTGTATTTAACCATTACTTTATAATTAAAATGCTTAATGATTCATAATAAATTTAAATAATTAAGGGTATTGATTAATGAAACTTTTGTAAAAAAAATAAAAAAATTATAATGCAACCTATTTAAAATGAGTGACATGATCCAATGGAAATTAAGAAGAGAGAGTTATCAAAAGGAAGAGGCTAACAACGGTATAGCGATGTTCTTTAGAACGAAGAAGACTGCGACTGTTCTCTAACGCAACGACATTCTTTTCGGCTGGAAGAGGCACACGACAAATGTTACAGTGACCTTAATAGGACGCCGTAGAGAAAGGAAGAGGGCTTCTTCGTCTTCTTTGTCCAAAAGAAGAGAAGGAAGAAAATAGAAGAAGGAGTCTATTAAAAAAAATTTAAAAAGAGAGACAAGTGTGAAGAAAAAGAGAAAATAACTATTAACAGCCAAAGAGAAGAGAATGTTTAATTAATATTTTTAAATTTGTTTATTTTGTTTGGTATAAATGATTGATTAACTTCATACAGAATCATTAATAACGTTGAAATAATTTTTTTGAATATGAGTAAATAATTAAATGTGCTTTTGTTTTTTAAATTATTTAAAATTTAAAATTATAAAATTAAACTATTTAATTAATTTAAAAAGATTATTTTTGTTTAACACAAAAAAATATTTAAATTTTTTAAAAAATTAAATAAAAAATATTTTTTATTTTTATTAAATTATAAAGATATTTTAGTAAAAGTATTGATATGTTATTATTTGTCTATATTTGTAACATATGAATTATGGATACTTATAAATTTCTCATCCTACTAAAAACAAACACCATAAAAATTAAAAAGAGAGAAATGTTGTACACGCAACATAAGCATTGAAAATTGGGAGGTAGAAAACGGAAGTTGGTGTTTGCGGTTTCTCCAATGGCGTTCTCTGCAACTACCACGCCCTCTCCCCAATTTATTCGCCTTCTCTCTGTTCCTCAAAGTCATACTCAATCTCAAACTTCACTCTCTTTCCGATTTCCACAGTCAAATCTGAATCGAACAAGGCCGCTTTCAATTCGATCAGTTTCAGCCCCAGTTTCTGGTATGCTTTAATTTTCGCGGTATTCTCTTCTTATGATGTTCTTGTTTCTTAGTGCTTGCTTATTTGTGTAGCTGGCGTTAACTATTATTATGTTAATTAATAACAAAAATAGATCGAGATTAGCAATATCATAATTATTGCTGGATTATGCGGTACTGTCTTTTTACCTGTTGCAAAATTCATGTTAGGGTTTATTGATTTCGGTTCCGTCGTGTATTATTTTGGCTTTTTGAAGGTTTCAAGTGAGTTGAGAAGGGATTGAATTAATGAACCACTTTTAATGCTTAATAAAATAGATTGTGCAGTACACTAAAACAGGAGATTATTTTTGTTTTTGTCTCCTTCTGCAGCCAGAACAAAACAAAAATGGAAGTTGCAGAGTTTTAAGAAAGAAGAAGATTAACACCACGATATATTCTGGTTTGGTCACAAAGTGCAATATGACCTACGTCTAGTCTCTACCACAACAATGATATAATTTTCACTATAATTAATAAGGATTATAAACACCAATTCTAAACTATTTCAAACTTAGTAAATCACCTAGGTGCTAACCTGACTTAGTTAAGGGGAATTAAGTGCATTCTAACCTAACACATTTTCGAAAATCAAAACACTCAAATAAAGATTAAATGGCTTTTGTATTTGGCAAAATAAGTTTGAATCTAGACAAAAGAAAAATAAGAACACACTCAAATAACAAGGAAACAAGGTTGTGTATATATTCTGACTTAAGCTCAAACGGCCGTCTTCTCTTTTGGATGAAATTTTTTTATAGTGCTTGAAATCTCTTCTTCAATATTGGAATACTTTCCTTTTTCATCAATAGTTGTTGCACACATCAATGCACTTAGCCGTTGGCTTTGAATGAGAATCCTTTCCTTGTTTAGTTTGATTATAATATGCATCAGTTATCCAATCACTCATGACTTTGATTCTTGGAGCGTATCACTTGCTGTTTTGATGGTGCAACATTTTTCCAAAATAGGGCTGATATCATCTTAATTATATTCTCATTAATATTGCTGTTTTGCACAATTCTAGCTTGCTTGATTGGTCATCCTTAATTGATTCCTACATTGCTCATCATAATAGTTAGTTAAAATAGAAAATAATCAAATATGTTTGTCATCACAAGGTAATTAATCAATACTTAACAGCTTTGATCACAGAATTGCATCAGAGTCAGTGACTCAGAGTTAAATCCAAATAATAAAACCATAGAAATAATATGCATATAATAGATTTAGGTGATGGATAATGGACTATATGAATTATCCGATGCCTTTGCTTTTTGCAAGTACTTTGTGTTCCTCCAACTCACTCCCTGAATAAGCTTAAGTTTTTCTGCTGTTGTCATGTACTTTGAATTTTCTCCATGTCTACATGTTGTCCTAATCCAATTTTTTACTTTCATTCTCAAACCCCTTTTGAAAATCTTTCAGCTGCACCTGCATCTGGGGCTGTGGCACCTGCAATATCACTTACGGATAATGCACTGAAGCACTTGAATAAGATGAGGTCTGAGCGAAATGAGGATTTATGTTTAAGAATAGGTGTCAAACAGGGTGGGTGTTCCGGTATGTCGTACACTATGGATTTTGAGGACAAGGCTAATACAAGGCCAGATGACTCCATCATTGAGTACAATGGTTTTGTAATTGGTACGGTTTCATCTTCTAGTTCTTATTAATGTTGTGTTCATAATCTCCTAATTGAGCTGTTTGACCAGCATAATATGATCTATGTGGGTTTAGGGTTTAGGCAATTGGTATGAATTCTTAATGAGTTAAGAATTTGTGAAAATCCCGATATATGATGCTGTCTATGGAACAGTTTATGGCCATTTTTTGGTGCAACATGTATCAATTAGTTGTAATTATTTTCTAGTATTATTATTTTGAAGGATTACAGGTAATTATCTGCTAGCTCTATGTTGCTCCGGTAGGCATGAATTTTAATCTTAGACTGGATTAAAATCTTGGTGTTTAACATGAACTTCTGTTTAAGCTTTGTTTGCTAGAACTTTGTCAGCTCATTTCAAACAGCAGTTAGCACTGCATTTATTTATTTATTTACTCTTTGAACGAATGTACTTTTCATTGCTTAGAAATTAGAATATTATTACTTTCTTACTGTAATGAAGATTGAAATGAACTGCATCCACACGGTTGTATATAAGTCACCACTTGACATTTTTGGCTTCTCCATCTGTATTTGCAGTTTGCGATCCTAAGAGCCTACTCTTCATATTTGGCATGCAGTTGGATTATAGTGATGCCTTGATTGGGGGAGGTTTCTCTTTCAAGAATCCTAATGCGACACAAACTTGTGGATGTGGCAAATCCTTTGCTGCGGAAATGTAAAACCATGTTTATAGACAAAAGTTACAATATCTGATGTTTCTTCGAAGGACACTTTAGACTATGTATACTTCTTTAACGTTGAACCACTTGAACTAGCCCAATGTAATTTGTTTAGGCTATTCATAATCGCAGACACACATAATACAAAAGTACAAATAGGTGAAATTTCGCCCCATGTATTAGGCTCGTGTTGCCTCTACAGGAATGTGACGTCTCAATCTACTATTTCCCATATACTTTTACACATCCGCATATAATATATATTGAAATACAAAATATAAATTAAAAATGAGTTAAATAACGTATATATTTATATATAAATATAGCCATGTAGTGGTTGTTTTTTGGTATATATGTATTTTTGCTATTTTTATTATGTTTCTCAACACATGTGAAAGCACTTGATAGGCCAATACATTTAGCAGATTATGTTGTTCGGTAGATTATGTTGTTCGGTAGTTGAAAATTCTGATCATCTATTTATTGTAAAAAAAATAAATAAAAAAGACATTTTGAGAAAAGAAAACAAAAAATATAAAAATTCCTTTGAGTGGTTATTGACCTTTCCAATCAAGTGATGTAAAACAATACACTTAATTAGTTTGTGTGAGTTGCATTAGTAAAGGTTTTTAATGGAGGGTTTTTTGTCTCATCACTACCATATTTATTAGTATTATATGGACCATATACTTTTGTCTCTGGTTTCATTATTTGTAATAGTTGTAGTAAATTTGAATTTTTATTTAGGTTTAATTGATTCAGGGATATCTATATATATAAAGAAGATTACAAATAAAACATGTTAAATTCATATTTTCATCTCTAACACTCCTAAGAAAAAACATAGGAAGCTAAGGAGTTTTTCTTTCTACACCATATTCATTCTCATTCATAACTACTGTACAACACATGTACATATGTTTAGGAAGTCGGCACTTTCATTAAAATCTGATCAACATTTAAACACTAATAATAACTAATTGATTACTACAATCACAAAACCTGCTGACCCCTAGTACTCCTCTAAATCTGGATCATCAATAAGTTGTCCAATTTGTAGCAAACTTTGCTTATTCAAACTTGGTGTATTGGAGCTTCAAGAAGATTCATGCAGCAACTAACCAACTTGATTTAATTAGGTACTAACAGAATTATAATTATTAAAATCTAATCTTACAATCCATCATCCAAGGGTCAAAAGAAAACATTTTCACATGAAGACTATTATAAAATCTTCATTGGAGTATCCACTAAATAAAAATGCATTTGAATATACAATAAGGGGTGTGGTAACTTAAGGAGTTTCTCTTAGGAAAACATCTCTATGTGGAGCCTACAAATTTTGTGTGATAACATAACGATTTCCATAGTTCTGGATCCTTCCACAATCAAGAATTTTGACCTATAGAAGTCACAACAGAAAAAATAGCAACGGGGACCAAATCTCATCTTTGATCAAACTCAATACTCCAAGATCTTATCTGATTGAATTTCAAATCTTGATTGAAAATATATCGTCTAACTTCAAAGGGGGTTATGATGTATCAGGCAACAAGGTCAACTTCATCTCGATCTGGGGAGACAACATCTAATCTCATCATGCTCTTATACTGATTTGGAACATGAGCCCCTCCATGCACACAAAGTTCCACCACAGCCGGAGCCTTGCCATAATATCTCTTCAAATTGTTATTTAGAGGAGATCCATTCAAATCGTGGACATGCCAAACATAATTTGGACCCACAAGATCATCTATTGTTGCCTCTTGCCACACATTTAAACCATTCCGAGACTGATGCTTTGAAGCCTTGCACATTCTCAACTGATGTCCCTTTGGACCAACCTGAACCTCGGGACAATATCCACAAGTATGCACACTGTACTTCTCCATCATCTTCTTTGCACCTGAAATCATCTCAAACCATGCCTCTAGGGTATGACTACTTAAATCCCTTACTTTGTTCCGTTCTTCCTCACTCAACCAATCCAGATTGCTATTGTTCATCACTAAATTTGGGAAATTCTCTACATGCCTTGCCAGCACAGGAGATGCATTGAAAAGAGCTTTGATATTTTCAGAAGAAAGTTTTATTTTATTTTCAATATCTTCCGCAACTGATTCAAAATCAACAATTCTCCCCTCAATACAGTATACGGGTTTCGTTCTCCTTTTTGTGGGATACTTTGCAAGATCTACACCGGCCTGTATACAGAGTTCAACAATGGCAGGGATGCGAGGGACACTGAACCTCTCATCATGTCCAACTCTTGGCTTACCAGCACGTCATAAAGATGAAAGCATTTTGGGAAGTTGACCACATGTGGAGCCCCTCCCCTTCTCCAAACATGCATTGCGCTCCTAGAAGGCTAGAATCACTCCTTGGTCCAGTACATGTTTGAATTTCATGACCAACATAACCAATGTGAACCTCATTGCATAACCTGATATGGAGAAACCAGTAAAAGTGTAGCCTAGTTGGAACGAAGAAAATAAAAATAAATAAAGAAGCACATACAATCCATAAGACCACAACACCATCTAAAAAAATATAATAATAATAAATCACACTCTTTTTTCTCTCTTCATCTCTCTAAATGTTAAATGATAACAACCAGAAAGCATATAATGCAACTCAAAACACAAAATTTCCTTAGAACATATCCATCACACAGTGCAAATCCAGGCAAAAATATACACTTCCTAACTTATTCGCTCAATCTCAGCAAGTGCAACATGTTCTATACTTTAGGACAATCAAAATAATCCATCATTACCATAAGTTCTGCACAATCCATAACCAAAGTTTGAAGATTAAATGATTATGTAAAATGGAAAAAAAAATTGAAACTCTTACTAATTAACTGGTTCCTCAATTTTGCAACATTTGGCAAAGTTTCTAGCTTAGAAATTTTGGAGTCAACATAAAAATCAAATATGCATAGTAACTTACTCGCAGTGCAGCACGGGAATGAGTCGGGCGAGTTGACTCAGACCAGATACGAGTGAATTTTGAGCTAGATATACTCGGTGAGCCACCTCAACGAGTTCTGGAACCAGCAACCCGTTATCCAGTGGTTCCTCCAGAACCCTACATGGCTGTGCCTTACGCGCTTCTCTCTCCTTTCCCTCTCTATCAACACCTTCATCGGCGTCATGTACGGCTTCCTCTTCGATTTCCTCCGGCAAGGCCTCGGCACGTCAGAGTACGTGGATTCTCTGTCGTCCCCGAACGCCACCAGGGGTGAAATCTCTGACGAGAAGGAGAGGGTTGCATTGAAGCGGTGTGGTAGTCGCTTAAGATGAGAAATTATCTCCGAAGAGATGACAATGGCACGCATCTCCGTTACGAATGGTTGACGGTGGACATGGTGGAAACCACCGTACTGGGAAATGGAGCATGTGATCGGAGCTAGTAAGCTTTTTTTCTTTTTTTTTTTGTGTCAGGGGAGCTAGTAATCTTAGAGACGGTTTAGGAGTCAGGTGCTCAATATTGGGCCTAGTTTGGGCCTCGAACCTGTAATATGATAGGCCTGTGGAATAAAAATATCATTTTACTGACCAAAAAAAATTCATTTAGGCTAACACTTATAAATCATAGCAGTATATGACCAAAAAAATAAATAAATTAATAAATCACAGGAGTAGCAAAATGAACACTGATAAATTATATAGGCTGATTTTTTTTAATATGGTGGCATTATTGGGAAATGTTAGGGTTGGCATTATTTTCAGTTTCGGTTTTGTACTTTTTTTTACAATATTTTCACTGAAATTAAAATTACCTTGAATTATCTAAACAACTATAATAATTTTTTTCACTATAATTATGATTTCCTTATCCTATAACTTATGAAGAACATCAATTCATTCTTCCAAAGCCAATATAACATCATAGAATACAAGAATCCAATTGAAACATACAGTAACAAGTACCTACATATTCTACAGGTTAATCAAAATTGGCACTTCAACGCTTTAATTTATATATGATGTATCAGAGGGGAGAATTTTATTAACAAGAGTGTCATAACTATACTAAACATCTGTAAATGTGCTATGTGAGTGATAGATTTCCTTTTTCTCTGAATTTAATTTCATATAAAACAATAAAATAAATTGGGCAATGTCAATTGGTATCAATAATATTTATTCTGAATTGTTGTGCTGCCGGATAACAAATGATTAAAGTAGACAGTGTTCGGACAAATTAGAAGAACGAACCTGAAGAGTTTCCAGACCGAGTGAGAGAGAAGAGCGAAGAGGGAGCAGAGCAGCGAACGACAGGGGAAAAGGAGGCAATAGCTGAATCGAAGGGATAGGGGGACACCGGGACAAGGGACTACAAAAGGCTTCTCACTTCTGGAAGAGGGTTGAATGATGGATTTTTTTTTTTTAAAAGAGGTAATGACCAAATTAGTACCCGAAAGATTAAAACGTTGACAGTGCAGTACCTGACTATTGTAATCGACAAAATGGTACTTGGTTAATTTTAAAAACTGACAAGCGTATCCATAAGCTTGCCGGACCAAAGCTCCGGTGAGGACAATGCTTACCTGGACACCGGATTATGCTGACAAATCATGTTTTAATTGAGTTGTAATTTCTAATTAATTAATTTGTTAGCCTAGGTGGAAATTGATTTCATTTTGCCCCAAATCAAAACTCTTTGCCCTAATCCCAAATTAACAAGCTCTCTGAACTTCTGCCACTTGAATCTCTGTTTCTCTACTTCCAACATCTCGATCTGTATCTGTAATTTCTGTTCTCTGCTTCTCTACTTCCACTTCGAAACAGGAAAGGAGAGGAAGAGGAGTGGCCTCGGTTGTTCTAGGTGGAGTCCTAGCGGCGAACAGGGAGGCGAAAGAGAAGCTCGCCGTCGTGTTGGTCAGGTGAAGAGGAGGCTGTTGGTGGCTGGCGGTTAGGGAACTAATGACAGAGGGAGAGAGAGCTTCATGGAGGTGGTGGGTCTCGCACAGAGCCAAGGAGAACCGGCGGCGATGTGGTTGGAGGTTAGGTTCTGGGCTCGGCGGAGGCGAGGTGCGGCGATGGTGAAATCGCGGAGGTGAAGCGTCGAAACAGTGAAGGTGTAGAGGCGCGTTGGGTGGTCCGCGAAGGTTCGGTGGTTCTGGGCGGCGCTAGGGTACGGACATAGGAAAGATGGAGAGGCGGAAGAAGAAGAAAGAGAGAGATATGGTGGCTCTGTGTCGGTTGTGGGTACAGACGCCAGCTGCGGTGGTGATGATTAGAAGCTGAGGCGAGGCTAGGGTTCAGACAGGAGGGGAAGAAGACGGAGGCTGGACGCGAGCTGGAGGTGATATCGCGAAGAGGAGGGTCACGGTGGCTCGGCCAGTAAGAGCGAGGGAGGAGAAGGTGGCCGCCGCTGGTTGGTTGGTTTGGGCCTGAGCCTGGGCCTGGTTATGATCTGTTTTTTCTGCATATGATGTTTCCGTGGTTTCGTGTTTGTGGAGGCTGAAATTGAAGGACCTGACTCGTTCCAAAAGCGAGAATGTTCGAACGAGTTGAGGCTGAGTGAACTCGTCGGGTTCGGCAGTACTCGGCGTTGTGTCGTAGGTGTATTGATGAGTGAGTCTGAAGGATCTAACTCGTTGTAGGGAGGGAGGGTGAGCGAGTGAAAGGGTGTTGGAGTTCATGTTCTTGAATTCGGTTGTTGTGGGAGGAGGTGAAGCGGGAGGTGATGGCAATGGTGCCAATGACGAGGTTGACAAAGATGAAGAGGGAAGAAGGTGTTAACCAGCTGGCTATGAGAAGCGTCATTGAAGCTGTTGGTTCTGCCATAGAGAGCTTGTTAATTTGGAATTAGGGCAAAGAGTTTTGATTTGGGGCAAAATGAAATCAATTTCCACCTAGGCTAACAAATTAATTAATTAGAAATTACAACTCAATTAAAACATGATTTGTCAGCATAATTCGGTGTCCAGGTAAGCATTGTCCTCACCGGAGCTTTGGTCCGGCAAGCTTATGGACACGCTTGTCAGTTTTTAAAATTAACCAAGTACCATTTTGTCGATTACAATAGTCAGGTATCGCAATGTCAGCGTTTTAATCTTTCGGGTACTGATTTGGTCATTACCTCTTTTTAAAATAAATAAAATAAATTTAGTAATTACAAAATAAATAATTTTAAAAATATTTATCGATTTAAATTCTCTAGTTTTATCTCGTTTACTAAACGAAATAATATTTTATGTATTTTGTTTACAGTGTAAACTAAATAGACCACTTATCTCGTTTACAGTGTAAATGACATAAACATCTGCACCTGTCAAGATTTATTGGAGTACCTGGCACCTGCAACTCCCCCATTGAACTGCCGTTTTACATGATCAACGTGGTGAAACCGGATAATGCTGAAGTAGACTAACGGGACGACTGACAACTAGGTCCCCCACTCCTCCTTCTCACGGAACCAGTACGAACACAGAGCTTGTATCGCAGGGTCATCGTACACTCTCCATGCAAATTGAATAAAAAATATTTCCGACATCAGTAACTATACGCTATCTATCTAACTGTCGAAAATATAACGTACTACAATACAGAAAGTATTTAAAATAACAATATATTTTATTTCATGACTAACCTCATCGAACCGTAATCGGTCGATCGAAACCCTCCAATGCAGGACCCTGGCCTGATGCTGATTCCTGCTCTACTACTGCAATCCAACCAACCTGACAGTAAAGGAAATATATACAATTCGTTAAGTAACAAACCATATGAATTGACAACAATATTTAATGCAAATACAAAAATAAACACTAGTTACCTCGTAGCCAGCGGATACTAGTAGATTCCTCTATCTGGTGGACACCACTGACAAAATCTCTGATAAATCCAGTTCATCAATAGCAGAGTGCAACCGGCGTTGTTCATGACGCCTCACTGTGCTGCCGAACAGAGTAACTAGTAAGTCCAGGCCAGCACAGCCGAGTCCCAGGATAACGACCTACACTCCCCGAAGTCCCGGAGAAGTGGTAGCCAACGTATGTGCACCAGGTTGTTGGACTTGTCTGTCATCAGATACCCTCCGATCAGTAACATAATATAGCACTTGGCGTACTGTCGAAGTCTCCGGGTCGTCGATCGAGGGCATTTGGCGGACACGATCCCGCAACCACACCAGTTTCAGTGTAAAGGACTCCTTCCTCTACACAACCTGCTGTGCCGCCACTGGAGGCCTGGCACCAAGCAGCTACTCCACCATAGCCCACGTCTCCATGCCGTACTACCTATCGAAGTCACGGAGACACCCCCCAACGGGGTTGCCGTATGCACATAGGCCTAGGTGGTACGCCACGTCCTGCAGAGTGATAGTGACCTCACCCCACGGGAGATGAAATGTGTGCGTCTCCAGACATCATCGCTCCACAAGTGCCGAAATCAGGGAATTGTCAAAAGTGAAGTCTCTGAGTGGCACCGTGTCGCCGAATCCAACTTCATCCAGATACGGGATGATGGCGTCCGGTGGAGGAAGGGTATGGCTCACTTGCCGGAGCAGTAGAAGACGAGGCCTCTGAACAATAAAATAAAAATTCAGCCTTATAAAAAGATGATCATAAATTTATGCACATTATTGAATTCTTACTCTTTTTTGTGTGTGTGTTTAGATCAGCTTAACATGTGATACACAGCAAATATTTCTATCTAACTTACAATTACTTCTAATTAAGAACATACTTCCATGTTTCTAGCCTACACATGTCTCTAAATTACATATGCCAGGATACCTTTCATAATTAGAACGTTATATATACTAACAACCTAGCACAAGAAAAAAAAAAGTTTCAAACCAATAATTAAGTCATAACAACCTTGCACAAATAAATAGAGTTCTAAATTCCTTTTAGAGAGCTATCACTAAACTATTTAACTATGTTCTTGTCAATTCAGGACTACCCTAACAATGGCCACATACTTAGATTAAACAAACAAAACGTAACTAACCTCGAAGTCGGCCACCCCGGTGTAATGCGATGTGTCGTTCAGCCTATTGATGTCTCCGTTGTTCCCTGCCTGGCGTGCCATCACCCTATCAGTCTAAAATAGGATAAGAAATGGATAAAAGATGAGAGAAAGAGGTTGACTCAGTCAAAATGGGGCCCAGACTTCTGTTGTAAACGACTTCTACTTAATGGCGCGAATAGGCCTTATCTCATTTACAGTGTAAACGAGATAGATATGTTGCAGCTGGCGTGTTTTATCTTGTTTACACTGTAAACGAGATACATGAAATGTCATATTGTTTACAGTGTAAACGAGATAAGACTAGAAAATTTAAATCGGTAAATAATTTTTAAATTATTTATTTCGGTAATTATTACATTTATTTTATTTATTTAAATAAAAAATCCGTTGAATGATAGAATAACTTGTTTTATTAAGTGCATAGGATAAAGTATATTTTTTGTGGATAAAATTTTTGAAAAGTTTTAAAAATACTCTTAAGTCTTAACAATTAATTTGTTTTAGTTTTGTGCCTAACATTTGAAATAAATTTCAACTTTATTCTTACTATCAACTTTTTATGGTGTGTTGGGTAAACACGTTGGGGAGGTGAGAAGCGCGTTTGAGCTTCTTAAAAGTTTTACTTTTATGTTTAACAATTTTTATCTTTCTGAACGCAAAAATGATTCTGCATTTGAACACACTTTCAAGAGAAACTAAAATTTATAGCTTTTGCGTTTCACGATCATGGTTGCTGAGTACCTTGAAAAATTAGGTGAAAATTTTATTTCTTTTTTATCAATCCTACCCTTCATTTTTTTCTATAAAAAGGATACCAATAACTATTACGTTTACAGTAGTTTTTTGTAATTCTTCCTACTTCTTCATAGTTCTTCGTTCCAATTTTTTTCATCAAAATCGTTCAAATATGTTTCCATCACTGGAAAATTGAATATTTTAATTTTTTTTATTATTTTTAGTATTTATTTTCATATTTTAATTTTTATGTTTTTTATTGTATATTTTTTATTCATATGATAAATATTTTTATATTATTTGTATAGTATTCTGATTTCTCATGTTATATTTTTTATGAGTTTTTTTACTATACAATTTTTTATATGTATATTTTTTATGAAATCTTTTTTTGTAATTTTTGTTTGGCTTCCTTCATATGATTTTTTGTTTATTTTATTGTATTTTTTTATTCATATGATGAATGTTGTTGACTTTTTTTATGATATTTTTATTATTTTTTATTTATATGAATTCTTTTTTTATCCTATACTGCATTGTATTTATGTTCTGTATGAAATTTTTTTATTTTTTTATTTAATTTTAATCATATTTATTTTATTTACTTTTTATTGTATTTTTTTGTTTATATGATATATGTTATTGGTTTTATAGAATTTTTATTATTTCTTATCTGTATCATTTTTTTCTATTCTTTGATGTATTTTATTTTTGTTTTGTATTAATTTTTTTTAATTTTTTATTCTGACTTTGTAAAATTTGTAATTGTAATTATTATATACTATATTTATTATCAAAATTTTGTATAACATAAATTATGATCCTTAAGTAACAATAGAGCCATAAATAATAAAAATTTATAATCCAAAATAATACTAAATTAAAGAGTACTAACACTACTAGAAAAATTATAGAATATTTTTTTTTGTTTGACATTATAAAATTTATAGTACTCTCTTTCATATTTTTATTTTTTATTGTATTTATTTTATTTATATGATAAATAGTTTTTATATTATTTTTGTTAGTCTTCTGATTTTGCATATATATAAAAAAATTATTTAAATTGATGTCTCTTTTAGTAATTTTTTATCTAAAAGTAATTTTGAAGAGTATAATCTAAACATTTATTTTACTATAACCAATTTTAATATAAAAATTATCAAATATAAATCACGTTAATTCAAATTTACTTTTCATCAAAATCAATTTTACAAAATTAATTTTATGCAAACTAATAATCCAAACACACCCTTACTAATACACCACATATCACCCCACCACCAACACCCTATCCTACCTATCCGACAATCATGTCCCCGCTACCAATATCATTATCAACATTCCATGAAAAAATTCCACTTCTTCACTCCCATGTTGAATCTTTCTTTTTGTCCTCTTCTTCCAATGTTTTTTCTCCTTCTTCTTTTTGCTGCCTTTACAAATAGAATAAAGTATTGTTTTTGTCCCCAACGTTCGGAGTAAGTTTTAAAGTTATCACTAACGTTTTAATCGTCCTATTTAAGTTCCTAACGTTTTAAAATTGACTCAATGTTGTCCTGCCGTTAGGGATCTGTTAACAGAATTGACGACAAAATTGAGACGATTTTGAAACGTTAGGGACTTAAATAGGACGAAAACGTTAGGGACAAAAACGATACATAAAAATAAATTTTAATTTAATTTTATCTTTCAATAATATTAATTTTTTACGTACATAGTACTCAATTATTTTTTAATTACATCTAAATAAATTACACTTAATCACATTACTTTCATTTTAAATAAATTTAGTTTTTTTTTATAATTTTAAAGAATTTTGATACATTAGAGACAAAATATATAATTTATATTTTATTTTATATATATTTTTTTTTCTGCAAGTTTATATACTAGTCATTCTACAAACATTTCATGATAACTAAAAATCTTTAAGAGTAAAATTATAAAAAAAATTAATTTATTTAAAATGAAAGTAATATGATTATGTGTAATTTACTTAGATATGATTAAAAAATAATTGAATACTATGTATAGTAAAAAATTGATATTATTGAAGGATAAAATTAAAATTTATTTTTATGTATTATTTTTGTCCCCAACGTTTTCGTCCTATTTAAGTCTCTAACGTTTTAAAATTGTCTCAATTTTGTCCCGCCGTCAATTCTGTTAACGGATCCCTAACGGCAGGATAACATTGAATCAGATTTGAAACGTTAGGGACTTAAATAGGACGATTGAAACGTTAGAGACAATTTTGAAACTTATCCTAAATGTTGGGGACAAAAACAAAACTTTACTCTTACAAGTAAAATGATATCTTATTCACAATTAAAATACTAGCAACTTAGTGAGTGTAGATTGCATATTCTATTAATCTACCTTCCTCTACCACACTCACTTTTTCTTTTAGCGCATGGTGAAACTTTTTTACTATTTATTTTTCATTTAATTTCGATTTGTTTATTCGTTCGATTTCTTTCTATCTTCTGTGTGTATGCGAGCGGAAGTGCGCGCAGATGTGGGCATGTGGGGGCGTGTGTGTGCACGATGGATTTAGGATTTGTTGTGTTAGTTGAAATTGTGATGGGGAAGAAAAATAGACAGAGACAGTAGTGACAATGAAGATGAAAACCCAATGACAATGGTGAATGAGGAGGTGATAGAGATCTAGACTTGGTTTGCTAAAATTTTTTGGAGAAGAGCACAAATATCTCGTTTTGTGTTTAGTAAATTAAAAATTTTATGTGCTTATATTTGCAGTTTTAAAAGTTAAGGGTACTTTTAAAAATATTTAAGGAAAAAATTTATAAAATTGACTTATACTTATCAAAATTAAAAAGTCTAATATAATCCTATATAATAATAAATATCCAAATTACCCTTTTTACATATGTCTATTATGGTTTTTTTTATTTTTAAAATCTATTTTATCAAATACAATTATGGTATTTGTGCTTATCAAAAACCATTTTTAATTTGATTTTACCAAATTCAAAAAGTAAAAATTTTATCAAACTAAGTCTTAAGGTGATGAAAGGTGGGGTGAAAAGGGGAAAGAGGAGGGGAAGGCGGCAAAGTTGTTAATGATGATCATGTTGATACTGACGGTATTGGTGGCTCTAAGTGACGGGTAAATGTAGTTGGGTTGTGGTCAGTGTGGCGAATCCAAAAATTTTATAAGAGGGGACCAAATTAAATATAAAATAAATTAAAATAATATAATAAAAATTAACAAAATATAATTTATAGTATATAGGTCAAAATTAATAATTATATTATATAAAAATTAATATTTAACTACATATTTTAAGATTTTTGTATTTTTAAATTTGTTCTGTGATATTTTATATAACTAAAATATCAATTTATCATCTGAAATAAATTTTGAAACATTTTCTTTTTCAACATATATAATATATAATAATAATAAATTAATAATATTAATTTTTTTTAAATGGGGGACCATGGCCACCTTAGCCCCCGGGTAAATCCGCCACTAGTTATGGTGGTAGGTGAGGGATTTTGGCTAGAGAGGTGGCAATGAAATGAGAAAAGGAAGTCCAATGAAATTGTGGGTGTTGTTGAAGATGTTGGTGAAATTTATTTCAAAAGTTAAGTGAAAATTGAATCAAATTAAAAGGTTAGAGATATTTTTGAAACTTTTCAAAAACTTCAAGAAAAAAAAATATACTTTACCATTGTGAATATATAATTAAGCAATAGTCAGGCAAGGTTGCAAAAATCAAACTAGTCAAATGATTAGTTCAATGGTTCAATAGTCCAACTGAGAACGAATTGTGGTTAAATTGATTTAATTAAAAATACAATAAAATTAAAAATTTAATATACAATTTCAAATATTCAAATTCAATCATTTCTAAACTAACAAAATTCAAAATTTTATAATTTCATATAATAACTTTTTCATATTTTATCATTAAAAATTCCTAAAATGAAAATTTTCTAAATTACTTCTAAGTTTTAATCAAGTAATCAACAACAATATTCATCAGCATCACATTAGCGACAAAAATTTAGAATAACAAAAATTTCAACAATAACTTTTGATAATCAAATAATTAGCAACAATGAAAAATACAAACTTACACAAAAATTCAAACCATTAGCAACAGAATTTAGAATCACAAAAAATTCCAGCAAAGACTTCTAATCAAGTATTCAACAACAAAGACTCCAAATTCAAAAACAGAAAACTCAGCATCTAAAGCCAGAGAATAAAAAAACATAAAAATTATGCAAAGAATCCAAACTCAGCATCCAAACTAAATTCAGAATCACATCAGCAACCACCCTAACTCCGAATACAAAATTAACAACCATTCAAATCAACCATCAACCCCAACATAGAACCCCATCAACAAAACTAAATCAGACAAATTAACTCAACAAAAAAATTCAACAGAACCATTCAAATCAACCATCAACCATTATTTCAAAAATCAACAACGTAAATTGAAGCAACAGTGCTTACCGGCGGCGAGAGAGGAAGGGAAGTGAGCTCTTACACAGAGAAAGGGGGCTCGAAGATAGAGGCTTGACGACGAGGACAAAGACGACGAGTTCAGAGCCGACGACGATGACCACAGAGATAGCCGACGACGATGACCACAGAGATGGCTTGATTATGACGATGGAGACTACGATGCCAATAGCTCCGAGTAGACCTTCTAGAGAGAGAAAGAGAGGACGACGATGACGACGACTGAGCAACTCTCCATGACGGCAGCGCCACAGGCTCAACGCAGACCTTCATGTGACGGGTAGGAGAAGAGGATCGGCGACAATAGGCCCGAGAAGATGACGAGAATAGGGCGAGAGAAGAGGAACGTTGAGCAACGATGGCACTACGGTCACCCTCTACCCGAGGAGAAGAGTTCGGCGACGAGCTTGGAGTGGATGGTGGCTGGGTGCTGCTGTGGAAAAAGGTTTAGGGTTGGGTGCATAGTTGTCAGAACGGAACCGATCATGCTACTAGTTCACTGGTTCAACTGGTGAGTCACGGGTTGAACCAGTGACTCGGTTCTATATAAATAAAAAATAAAAAATAGTTAATAACTTAATATTAAAATTTGAATTAGTCATCTACAATAATATCTTAATTTAACAACAAACAAGTCTCAATTGGTCAATACTACTACAATAGTATCTTAATTTAACACACAAGAGTAACAATTCATGAATTATATCAAAGGAATAATTCAACAATTCAGTAATTCAGAAATTTTGCAATTCATAAACTAATTCAGAACTTATTCAAAACCAATCAAAAACCAATTCAACTAATTCAGCAATTGGAAACCAGTTCAACATTTCAACTCTGCTAAGAAGCCAAAACTAAATGAAGAACTATGCAATAGCTTGAAGAACAAATAACAATAGAGGAACCCTTTGAGAAAACAGAACGAAAATCAATAACCTATTGTAATCTAAATATGCCTCTTTATTAGTGTAAGAAAGAAAAGTGTATATAAAAGCAATTATCTATATCTCTCTCTTTAGAACCGGATGACTCATAGCTATTTATACATGTACTGCAAAAATATTATGCAAACCAATAACCACTTGAGACACCAATTCTAACTAATTAATCTTGAGTTTTCTTGACTTGTTTTTTTAATATCTTTGCTATTTTTATTTATACCTTCAACAAATTCAACCACTGCCATATTTATTTTTAATCAGCTCATAAATTAATCAATAATAAAATTCACAGCAATAATACAAGAAATTTAAATAGATGAAGACTGTTGCTATGTGATATGAATAGCCTTGTATAAAAATAAGTGTGTGTAACTAACGCACGCATGCACACACACGCCCGTATAAAAATCAATCATGTTAGGGATATACTAAAAAAGGTAATGTTCAATTTGATCCTTGAACGAAGCATATAATGCTGATTAACTCATGATTTCATCCATTTTAACACCTTGGGTCATTTGCTTAATGCTCATATTAATCGACAGTCATTTCACCTAATTCACGGTTTAACAATAGTCCTTTTGAAAATTTGGGAACTGCCAGTGATAGGCTAGAATGCTAATTGTATGCTCAAGAAGAAACAGCGCAGCAAAGTTAAACTGCTGGTGAGTATTATAATTTTCTGCTTTTTTTTTTTCATTTTATGGAAATAGTGCATAAATATATATAGCATATATAATACGTTAGTTTCGTGAATCGTGATATAGGAAAGTGAGCTCGGAACATGATATAATAGGTAAAATTTTATTTTTGGGTGGAAAATAAGTGGTCTAACCTTGGCACAATATGGTAAGGTTGTTGTCTTGAGTTTCAGTCCTTTCCTTAGGAGAGTGCTTGTAAGAAGATTTGAACACTAATGCAAGAATCAAGATAATTTTAGGTTCGTAAACTTACTTGAAAATGTTACTCCACGCCACCTCAGTGCCGAAGATATTTGTTTTTCAATGTTCTTGGATGTGTCCTTGCCTAAGGTTCTTGTGTGTGAGTTGGGGTAGAAAGCCATCTTATATATTATAGACAATAAGGGGTGCAACTTAGCTTGTGATTGGTCCATGTTATAACATGACGAGGACAGCAAGTAAGGAAGGAAAGCTTTGGAGTGCTTGACTGCTTGAAAATAGAAGTATCATGTTTCTAAGAATTTTATATTTGTCTTTCGTAACAAGAGACAGAACTAGGAAATGTTTGACATAATTCTCTTTTTTTTTTTTTCTTTTCTTTGATATTACATAATTGTCTTTAATTTTCTTCCAATCTCTAATTGCTTCCAAAATTTTCTTCAGTGTCCCCCAGAATACAATGAAAATATAAGTGGATAGCACCATGGCAGCAACTACTAATGGAAGGTACTTCTTTTTTCGCTGGAGTGTAGTAGTGTGCATGAATAAATGGCCTATATTTCTGCAGTAAGTGTGGAAGTTTGTTTCATGAATAAACCTGTATTATAGGAGCGAGATGTGTGTGGTTTTCTTTAATTGCAGAAAGGATTTTTCAGGAATAAAATTGCACCTGTAAATCACAGGTGTGTATGGTTTTATTATTTATTATTATCTTTCAAGTTGCAGGAGTGTTTTTAGAATAAAATGATATTATGTACATACACCAGAAGTTTGTATTGTTTCAAAACTGGAAAAGTGTCTTAATGTCAATAGTAAATTTCATGTTAGTTCCTCAACCTATGCATATTCTTTTATTTTTGCTGCTGCTTTTTTAACTGTTAGTTCTTCAAAATTAAAAATGGTGTTGATGAAGAAACTGGACAAGAGGAGGTGCTCCTGAGATGTTTAAGCCTCTTATGTACCAAAATTAGATAAATGAGTAAAATAAAAATAAAAGAAACCACCATAGACTCTGATACCAGTAGCCTATTTTTAAAGTTAGTTAATGACTTAAACGGTACTTTAGCTATGTTAGATTAAGTAACATTTTTCATTAACATAAGTGGCTTACTTATAACATGCTAAGGTAGTTTTCGACCATTCAAACCCAGAGAGAATTGTGGGAGAGGAGGGAATGGAGCCGTTGTCCATAGTTTGAGTTGACCTCGACATAGTTGAAGATGCACCTATAACCTTTCCACCCCTTATTCCACTAATTTCAAATCAATGGTACTTATTCTCTACCTAATCGCTCTAAATTTGCAATGAATGATGCAATAGGAAATTACAGAAAGATCATGAAAGGACCAACCACATTTACCTAACTGCCATCGGAATATAATTTTTGAAAAGCTAAGAAGGTGATTTGTATAGACAGATAGTGTCTAATGAATGTATGTTACTCGAGATAACCTCTTTATCTCTTTCAACTGAGAAATCTTGTTTTGTTTTGTCCTAATCTATATATATATATACAGACCAGGGTACTTACAGGAAACTAAAATGCTAAATCAACTCCTGAAACAATTTGTTTCAACGAAATGCAGTTTATCAAAATCATTTTATGTATCTTACTATCTTAGTCACATAGATCATATGATCTAGATATACTGTCCTAGTAACACAATTTGTTCCAACTAAATGCATTTTATTAAACAAAATGGGAAAAAATGTGATGTCATCATTTAAGCCTTTGTATCTCAGGATATATTTTGCAGAAAGAACACAAAACTAATGGATCACAAAAACAGACAGTAGTTTGATGACCCATAAGTAGTGGTTTTTTTCCCAAGTAAACGAAAAAAATTGAGGTTCATTCAAGTCAGTTAGAACATATCCAGTTAAGAATTAATATAGACACCCTTCATAAAACTCATGGTAATAAAAGCACAACATAATCAATTTTTATATGAAACACCACAGCTGACCAAAGAGAACAACTTTAGTGACAAAATTGTCAAAACCCATGGCATAAATAAGTGAATGAAAATATAGAAAAAGAAACACTCACCACTCTATAGGTGCCAGACTTCACTGCTCCATGAATGTCTACGAAATCAAAAAGGGACTACAAGGTAGAAATATGAAATTTAGTCCATGCGAGAAGCAAAATGATTGGTGCCAAATTGATTAGATGATTGTAGAGTATATGTTCATATTTGGAGATAAACATAATGTATGATAGCGAAGGAATAATCTCCAGAGTTATATCCAAATGAGCATATCCTCGCTAAACTGCTTATCTCACACACTGCACACCCTACGTCATCTGTATATTGATGTCACCCGTTATTAAAAAAAACTAGATAGCCATGGTAATTGGTAACAGAGACTAAAAAATCAGCCGATAACACAAGTGTGAAATTAATTCAATAATAGTGAGATAACCAAAATCAAGGTGATAGTGAGTTCATGGCATTTCCCAAATCCTCCAAATCAATAGGTATAAAATTTACCAAGTTCTGTATAAATTTCCACAACAACAGAAAATTTATTAATTTGAGTTGATTTATTTCTCCTATTGCCTTTTCAATAAGCCTCTAGCAATCATTTCACGAAGATGTTTCAGCGCTTGATCATTTTCACCTTTTTCCAACAGAGCACGAATAATTGTTTCATAAGTTACAGCATCCGGAGAGCAACCATGGTCTTCCATTTCAGACATTAAAGCCAATGCTTCATCAAGTAGGCCCTCGTTGCAGAGCCCGTTTATCATAATATTGTATGTCCTTGTGTTCAGATGATAGCCTTTAATGGAAAGATCTTGAAAAATCTCTTTTGCATTTTTAAATCTTCCACTTTTGCACAGGCCATCTATAAGTATGCTGTATGTATATATATCTGGATCAATGCAACTCTCTTTCATTCGATTGAATAACATAAGTGCCTTGTCAAGTTGTTTGGTACTAAACATCCCATCCAACAAGGAATTGTAAGTGACTATGTCAGCAGGTTGACCTCTATCAAGCATCTTTTCAAAAAGCTCAACAGCACAACAGATCCTTTTTGATTTGCTCAAGCCATCAATAATAGTGGTGTAAGTTACTGTGTTTGGAACCAAGTACTTACGAGGCATTTCTTCAAAGAGATTCAAGGCTTCATCGACCATTTTACTTTTGCACAAGCCATTAATCATGATATTGTAACTTAGAACATCAAGTGACACTCTACTTAGGGACATTGTGTTGAATATATATTTTGCCTTATTTACCTGATTAACCAAACAATATCCATCCATTAAGCTGTTATAAGTAACCACATCTGGTTTCACACCAGATTTCGTCATTACAGCCAATACACTCTTAGCATCTTTGATCTTTCCTTCCTTGCATAGGCCATCAATCAAAGTAGTATAGGTATAAACATTAGGAGTAATGTTTTTAAGCACCATATCACTTAGCAAATCAATGGCTTCCTTAAATTGACCCACAAGACACAATCCAAAAATGAGAGAACTGTATGTGATAACATTGGGAGAAATTCCCTTAGCAAGCATTTCAGAGTATAAACGAAAAGCATCACTTACAAGTGCAACCTTGCAGAGGCTATCAATAATTGGGTTGTACATGAAGACAGTAGGAACAATCCCATGCCGTGGGATATTTCTCAGCACCTGAATAGCAGCTGATGTGTGTCCGGTCTTACAGAGCCCATTGATCAACGTCGCATAAGTGACTTGATTAAACTGAAATCCCTGAGCCAGCATTGTGTCGTGAAGGTGGAGTGCTTTTTCAACCTTACCACAGAGAAATAGACCTTTAATGAGTGTAGTCAATGTTATGGTATCAGGCTGAAAACTCATCTTGAGAATCTTGGCGAATACAGAGAAAGCGAGAGTGATCCGACCCATGCCGCAGCAACAATTGATTAATATATTCAAAGTAAATAAGTTGGGAGTGATTCCCCTGGCTTGCAATTGCTGAAAAAGGGAAATGGCGGTGGGGAAATGGTTGGTCTTGGCAAGAGATCCCAAAATCTTGGTGAATTGAATGATGGATGGAGGGGGACGCTTAGAAAGCATGCGAGTGAAGGAATCAACAGCTTCATCAACCGATTGGGGCTGAGAGGGAGAGGGAGAGTGAGAGTGTAGGGATGAAGTTGAAGGGAAGTAAAGATGGAGGGCGTAGTGGGGAACACAATAAGGAGAGAGCTTTGGGATTTGAAGACCATACCTTAACATTGACACCATTCTTGCAATCAAGAGGAGTACGGTAAAATGGAATACGCTGAGTTGAAGAATGAAGATTGAAGAGTGCTTCCACCCGAGTAAGGGTACCATCAATTATTCGAGTGAGGTAGTCTTTTACTCAAATTTTGTTTAGGTTTAAAAGAAGGGGTAATGCTATGGTGCTAAGCCTTTTAATTTTAGCAGGTAATAAAAGAGTTAAACCCTAAAATGGTCTCTGAGATTAGCGTTTTGCACTGAAATTGTCCTTGAGATTCCAATTGCACTAATTACGTCCCTGAAATTGAAAAAAATGTACCATAGTAGTCCCTGACCCATTTTCCATTAACGACGTGATGACATGGCATGATGACGTGGACTATAAGTGACACATGTCACTTTATGATTTGGCCACGTGTAATGGTAGGATGATGTGGTGACCAGTGACATGTGGCATGCTGACGTGGATAGTTGTGCTATGTGTCACAATATTATTTGGCCACGTGTCCGGATGTGCCACATGTCGCAACAGTATTCGTCCACGTGTCATGCATTATGCCATCGTTGTATATGCACCAAATTAGTCCCTCACTTTGCATTAAGTGACTCATTTTAGTCCCTGAAATTGAATGTCGTGCACCAAACTAGTCCCTTCACCAATTTTTTCTCATTTTTTTTAAATTTAAAATTTTAATATCTTGGATACACTAATTTCAATTAAAATAAATATTTTTTTCTTATGAAATACACGTTTTCGTTATGTATAAATGAGCTAGATTGAAAGCACTTCAACCACCCTCACTACCACTTTTGATCTCTGCAATCTAGACGAAAGAGGTCGGAGATGATAATGAGGGAAGCTTGAAATGCCTTCACGTCAATTCCAAGACGGTGGCTATTAGAGGTATCCGCAAGAAAAAAAATATTTTATAAAAGTACTGAAAGAGGTCGGAGATGGTAGTGAAGATGCTTGAAAAGTCTTCACTTTAACTCCAAGTCGGCGAATAGGGTATTCGCAAGAGAAAAAATATTTTATAAAAACACTTTTATTTGAAAAACGTGTGAAAAAATAGAATTGAAATTAATGCATTCAAAAATATTGAGAATTTTAAATTTATAGAAAAAATGAGAAAAAATTAATGAAGGGACTAGTTTGGTGCACGACATTCAATTTCAGGGACTAAAATGAGTCACTTAATGCAAAGTGAGGGACTAATTTGGTGCATATACAACGATGGCATAATACATGACACGTGGACAAATACTGTTGCGACACGTGGCACAATTGGAGATGTGGCCAAATAACAGTGTGACACGTGGCACAACTATCCACGTCAGCATGCCACGTGTCACTGGTCACCACATCATCCTACCATTATACGTGGCCAAATCATAAAATGACACGTGTCACTTACAGTCCACATCATCATGCCATGTCATCATGTCGTTAATGGAAAATGAGTCAGGGACTACTATGGTGCATTTTTTTCAATCTCAGGGACGTAATTGGTGCAATTAGAATCTCAGAGACGATTTCAGTGCAATACGCCAATCTCAGAGACCATTTTGAGGTTTAACTCAGTAATAAAATGTGTTATTGCGCGCGCAGACAAAAACTGCTCATGATAGCGTTTGCAAAGAAAGTATTAGACACATTTTTGAAAATTGAGATAATTAAATATATTAATATGATATTAATAATGCTTATGCTTTTGGATTGATTTTTTTTTGTTGGTGATGCCTTGATGGTCATTTTTTATGTCATTTAAATATTTTATTTTTTATATGATATTAATAATACGTATGTGTAATGTGATATTAAAGTATGTTTAATGTGTTTAGATTTTTTTATATTGATAATGAAAAAAATTTATTTTTGGTGTTTAATATTATTTAGTTCACGTTAATAAAAAATTATATTTTTAAATTTTTAGTTGAATATTTAATTTGTGACGTTAATAATAATAATTAAAGTTTGATATATTTAATTTTGAATATTGCATTGTTATTGTCCATATTAATAATGATATTTTTTATATTTAGATTTTAATTTTTTATGTTAATAAAGAATTAAATTATATTCAGAAATTAAAATATTATTATCTGATATGCTTTATTTTTTTTGTATTAAATATGTTATCGTAAGTAATTAATACAAAGTAATTAATAAATCATTAAAAGTTTAAAAAAATAGTGAATTTATGAGAAAATAAAATTATATATATATATA
>NC_029774.3:115302291-115332905 GCF_000817695.3 Arachis duranensis | reverse complement strand
ATAGTTTTATTTTCTCATAAGTTCACTATTTTTTTAAACTTTTAATGATTTATTAATTACTTTGTATTTACTAAAATCTTCAAATTTTTTTAAAAAATAAAAGATCAAAATCATCAAATTACAAAATACGAACAATAATTACTTTTTTTTAATTTTTGAATATAATTTTACTTTACTTACGATAGCATATTTAATAAAAAAAATAAAGCATACCAGATAATAATATTTTGATTCTTGAATATAATTTAATTTTTTATTAACATGAAAAATTAAAATCTAAAAATAAAAATATCATTATTAGCATGGACAATAACAATGCAATATTCAAAATTAAATATATCAAACTTTAATTATTATTATTAACATCACAGATTAAATACTCAACCAAAAATATAAAAATATAATTTTTTTATTAACGTGAACTAAATAATATTAAACATTAAAAATAATTTTTTTTTCATTATCAACATAAAAAAATCTAAACACATTAAACATACTTTAATATCACATTAAACATATGCATTATTAATATCACATAAAAAATAAAATATTTGAGTGATACAAAAAAATGACCAGCACCAAAAAAAAAATCAATCCAAATTCCAAAAGCATAAGCATTGTTAATATCACATTAAACATATTTAATTATCCCAATTTTCAACTCTTCAATTAAACCTTTCTTTATAAACACCGTTAATGAGCAGTTTTTGTCTGCGCGCGTGTCTCTCAACTTCAACACGTGTCCATCAGAAATGTGTCTAACACATTTCATCACCTGCTGAAATTAAAAGACTTCAGCACCATAGCATTACCCTAAAAGAAAACGTGAATGTCAAATAAAATTAAAAGGAATAAAAGTAACAAATAAACCTATAAATGCAAAGTGTTGGTGACAAAGTAAATTGTAGAAATTGAAATAAACAAAAAATTAAAAAGAAGACGAAAAAAGAAACATGAACGTAAAAGAGAAGTAAAAGTAGAAGAATTTTATTAATAAAAACTGAAAAAAATAAAGTATAAGGTTTGAGTTCAGAGAAATTACTTAAGATTTCCAATTTTACTTTGTAATGCTAAGGGGTTGAGAGCGTTTTGGGTTTTTAAGTGTTTTCCAAAAAGAACTGAACTGCTTACAATGTGTTCGTAAAGCTTTACTTATAGACTAACCTAATGTCAGGTGACAGTTATCATTTATACACCTGTTGCAAAAAATTTAGATTGGGCCGCAACCATTCTCGCACATCTTGTGAATTTCAAAAATCAAATAGATAACAGATTGTCAAATGATCTAATTTAATTTAAAATAGATATAAATATTATATATGAAAACATCACCATGTAATTAACTATTTCTTTTTATAATTTTCTTATAAAAATTATATTTTGTCTAACATAATGCCCCCAAAATTTTTCATTTGAAGTTATACAGTAATTGAAAATGAAACCTACAAGGTTGGGCTCCTCTGTACACCGACCTTCTCTCAAGAAGTCGGTGCTCCCCACGACTTGCTCTAAGGAAGTCGGGAGCACAGATTAGCTGGCAGATAATAACTGCCCCTAAAATCTCTCAACCCACTTCTAGGAGTCATATCGAAACCTCCCTAAGATAAAGGGACGGTTATCCACCTTAAAAGGCGGAACTACTCCAACGGTGGTTATTGGCTCACCACTATAAATACACTGACACCCCTCAGGTATCTTTAAGTCCCAATACTCTCTAAACCTGCTCACACTCTTGCTGACTTAGGCATCAGAGTGTCTTTGCAGGTACCACCCCCCATTCATTCACGCTCACAAGTCGGACGGAGGCCTCGAATGTGCAAATCCGCTCGAAGGCTTCATTCCTCAGACGATTGGGCCAACCCAACGAGTCCAGCCCAACAATCTCCGGTTACCAATCGTAACATTGGCGCCGTTACTGGGGACCCGAGAGACCAACCAGTAATGGCGGACAAATCACCAATAGATGGTCATACAACGTCTGATTCCGAATAAGAAAATTCAGATATCGGAAACAATGACGCAGACCTGACCCCTCACCAAGGAACCAACGACTAGCATAGAGAAGGCACCTTTGGGCTTAAAAACCCAAAGGTAAATTCCTCGAAGGGACGAGAGTCCAGAAAGGAAGGGCCACCCCATGCAACCGAGCTAATGGGGCTGGTCCACGGCCACCAAGGTCGTTTGGAACAACTGGAATAGGAACTAAAATGACAACGAGAGGCAGAGTGAAACCTCAGGGAGGAGATAGAACGACGAAAAGAGTTGAAAGAAAAACTCTTGAAACTTGAATCCTCCCTTAAAAGTTGGAACTCCCGCGGCGACCAAGAAGAGTCTCCCCTGGGAGGAGAGGACCTGTTCAGTGAGGACATCATGAGGGCGAAAGTTCTAAGAAACTTCAAAAGCCTTGATATGAACCTCTATGATGGGACCACAGACCCGAAGCATCACTTAAGTAATTTCAAAAGTCAGATGTATCTGGCTGATGCTTCTAATGCAACTCGCTGCAAAGCTTTCCCGACCACCCTGTCGAAAGCAGCGATGAAGTGGTTTGATAGCCTCCCTCCGAGGTCGGTTACCAGTTTTGAGGACCTCTCAAGAAAATTTCTAATGCGGTTCTCCATCCAGAAGGATAAAGTAAAACACGCACCGAGTCTCATGGGAGTTAAGCAGGAGGTCAAGGAACCTCTACATGACTACATGGAAAGGTTCAACAAAGCGTGTTTAAAAATTCAAGACCTGCCCACAGAGGCAGTTATCATGGGGTTAGTAAATGGACTTAGAGAAGGCCCTTTCTCTCAGTCCATATCAAAAAGGTACCCCACCTCTTTGAGTGATGTATAAGAGAGAGTAGAAAAGTACATCAACATAGAGAAAAATGCCAAACTACGGGAGCCCAGCTAGTGACAGGGGCCCCCTCACTCAGCAAAAGAGAAAGAAAGGGAGCCCAAGAAAAAAGAGGAGGCCGGCCCCGACAGGCCGAGGAGATATCACTCCTATACTCCTCTAAATGTCTCCCTAGTGGATGTATACAGAGAAATCTGTAATACTGAAAGATTGCTGCCTCCTAGACCCATCAAAAACAAAAAAGGGGGAGTCGTGGTGACTACTGTGAGTACCATAAGATGTATGGTCACTCAACAAATGATTGCTATGACCTTAAAAATGTGATAAAAAGGTTGGCCAGGGAAGGCCGACTTGATAGATATCTCATGGAAAGGTCAGAGAATTCTGGAAAAAGAAAGCGAGATGATGAAGACAGGAGAGACCCACCACCACAAACCCCCGAGAGACACATACATATGATCTCTGGAGGATTTGCAGGAGGGAGGCTCACTAAATCATCGCGCAGAAGACACCTGAAGCGAGTTTATCAAGTTGGAAACGAATCTCCTGATCTCCCAACCATCTCGTTCACCAAAGAGGACGGACAGGGGATCGTGCCCGGGCATAACGACCCGGTGGTGATAACCATGATCTTGGCAAATGCCAACCTCCATAGGACCTTGGTGGACCAAGGGAGTTCGGCTGATATACTTTTTAAGCCCGCATTCGACAAGTTAGGGTTGGATGAAAAGGAGTTAAAAGCTTACCCGGACACCCTGTATGGACTAGGAGACATGACAATTAAGCCACTGAGATACATCCCCCTCCACACGACCTTTGGAAAGGGGGAAAATTCCAAAAATCTGAGCATCGACTTTATCGTCATCGATGTCGGATCGGCGTACAACGCCTTAATCGGCAGGACTACGTTAAATCGGCTCGAAGCGGTGGTGTCAACCCCTCACCTTTGCATGAAATTCCCAACACCTAAGGGAATAGCGATAAAGCTCCTACGAGATAATTCCGACCTCTTTACGTGGAAAGCTTCCGACATGCTAGGGATAGACCCTCAGCTCATGTCCCACAAGCTGTCGGTACATCCCAGATCACGACCTGTACAGCAGCGCAGACGCAAGCTCAGAACAGAACGAGCTCAGGTGGTGGAGAAGCAAGTGCAAGCCCTCTTGGAGGCCGACTTCATCCGAGAGGTCAAATACCCGGCATGGCTAGCAAATGTAGTGCTAGTCAAAAAGCAAAACGGCAAATGGAGGATGTGCGTCGACTACACCGACCTGAACAAAGTATGCCCCAAAGATCCATATCCACTTCCCAATATTTACACCCTAGTAGATGCAAGCTCAGGGTATCAATACTTGTCGTTTATGGATGCTTACTCGGGATACAACCAAATCCCGATGTACAAGCCGGACGAGGAAAAAGCTTCATTCATCACACCGAGAGCAAACTACTGCTATGTGGTGATGCCATTTGAGTTAAAAAATACCGGGGCCACAGATCAAATATTGATGAATAAGGTGTTCGCTCCCCACCTTGGGAACTTAATGGAGGTCTACGTAGATGACATGCTGGTGAAAACTAAGGAGGAAACCGATCTCTTGACAGACCTCTCGCAAGTTTTCGACACCGTAAGGTCGCACGGGATAAGACTAAATCCCACAAAATGTACCTTCGCGGTGGAGGTGAGAAAGTTTCTAGGGTTTATGCTAACACAAAGGGGAATCGAAGCAAACCCCGATAAGTACAAAGCTATCCTGGAGATGAAAAGCCCGACTTGTCTGAAGGAGGTCCAACAATTAAATGGAAGGCTTGCCGCCCTTTCCAGGTTCCTGGCGGGATTGGCATTAAGATTCCTTCAACTATTCTCCCTACTAAGAAAAGGATGCCAGTTCGAATGGACTATGGAATGCGAAGAAGCTTTCCGGGAGTTTAAAAAGTTCTTGAGCCAGCCTCCAATCCTGACCCGACCCATAGTCGGGGAAGAGCTCGTCCTATACCTGTCTGTAGCAGACAGAGCTATATCATCAGCTCTAATACGGGAAGATGAAGTTGGGCAGCATCCTGTGTATTTCACCAGCAAGGTCCTACAGGGCCCAGAACTAAAGTATCAAAAACTTTAAAAGTTTGCATACTCCTTAGTAGTGGCCTCACGCCGATTACGGCCGTATTTCCAAGCACACACGATAAAAGTTCGAACAAACCAGCCCATGAAGTAGGTCCTTCAGAAGACAGACATTGCGGGCAGAATGGTTCAATGGGCAATAGAACTCTCCGAGTTTGACTTGAAATACGAAGCCCGAACGGTAATAAAAGCTCAATGCCTCACCGACTTCCTAGCGGAACACGCGAGAGATCAAGAGGAGAAATCCACTACATGGGAGTTATATGTAGATGGGTCCTCCAATAAAGTTGGAAACGGGGCAAGCATAATATTGGTCAGCAAAGAGGGAACGCAAATTGAAGTTTTCCTCAAATTCGAGTTTCCAGCTTCCAACAATCAGGCAGAATATAAAGCCTTGACTGCAGGGTTAAAGCTGGCAGAAAAAGTCGGTGCAACAAAGGTAATGATATTCAGTGACTCTCAGGTGGTGACCTCCCAAATAAACGAGAGTATCAGGCCAAAGATCCCAACATGAAAAAGTACTTGGACAAAATCTTGGAGCACCTTAGGCGCTTTGAGGAGACCGAGGTGAAGCATATAACTCGGGACCTCAACAGTAGGGCAGATGCCATCTCCAAGCTAGCGAGTACCAAACCAGGAGAGAACAACAGAAGCCTGATTCAAGAAACTCTCCCTGAACCCTCCGTGGACAAAACGGAGGCTGTTCAAGACGTCTTCGAAATCACCGGGTTAGACCTTGGATGGATGAAGCCCTTAGTCAAATACATGAAATTCGACATCCTCCCCAAAGAGGAAAAAGAAGCCAAGAAAATCCGGAGGGAAGCACAAAACTACACGCTGGTGAAAAATATCCTCTATAAAAGGGGGATATCAACACCACTACTAAAGTGCGTCCCGACCTCAAAGACAACTGAGGTGCTAGAGGAGGTGCACAATGGAATCTGTGGGAACCATCTTGGAGCAAGGTCGTTAGCTAGAAAGGTAATTCAAGCTGGATTCTACTGGCCGACCTTACAAAAAGACTCCACGAAATTTGTGAAAAAGTGCCAGCCATGCCAAATGCATGCAAACTTCCATGTAGCCCCTCCCGAGGAACTCATTAGTATAACTTCCCCATGGCCTTTTACAAAGTAGGGATTAGACTTGCTAGGACCATTCTCACAAGCGCCGTGGCAAGTAAAATATCTAATAGTGAGAGTGGATTACTTCACAAAGTGGATAGAAGCAGAATCATTGGCCACCATCATCGCTCAGAGAAGTTGGAAGTTCCTCTACAAAAACATTATCATTAGATATGGGGTACCCCACTCCATCACCACTGATAATGGTACTCAATTCACCGACTCAACCTTCAAAAACCTGGTAGCCAGTATGAACATTAAACATCAATTTACATCGGTGGAACATCCACAAGCAAATGGACAAGTCGAGGCAGCAAACAAAGTCATATTGGCAAGGTTGAAAAAAAGGTTACAGGACGCAAAAGGAGCCTGGGCCGAGGAACTCCCACAAGTACTTTGGGCCTATCGGACCACACCTCAGTCTGCCACAGGAGAAATACCCTTTCGACTTGCTTACGGCATAGAAGCCATGATACCGGTTGAAATCAACGAGCAGAGCCCAAGGGTGAACTTCTATGACGAGGTTGGAAACGTAAAGGGACACAAAGAAGAAGTTGAACTACTCCCTGAAGTCTGAGAACAAGCCCATATTAGAGAAGCAGCCTTAAAGCAAAGGATGACAAACAGATACAACCAAAAAGTCATTTGAAGAAGCTTCGCCCCATACGACTTGGTTTTAATTAGAAACGACATAGGGGTCAACAAGTATGGGGAAGGAAAGCTCGCCGCTAATTGGAAGGGACCATACAAGATTAGTGAGGTCTTAGGAAAAGGTTATTACAAAGTGACCGACTTAAATGGCACCGAGTTACCTAGGTCGTGGCATGCTTTTAAAAAGAAAAGGTACTACAGTTAAAAGCGAACTCTACTCCCTGATGTACTCTTTTCCCAACTTCATGATTTTTTCCCAAAATAAAAGGGTTTTTTTCTGAAGAAGGGTTTTTAATGAGGCATCACAGTAGAGACTAAGGGGTCATAGATAGCCCAAAAACCCTTAGTAGCGATAAGGTACCTTTGCAAATAAATAAAGATCTTTTTCAAATATCTCTTATAAATTCCTTTTCGCTTTCTACGAAACGGGCCGACTTAAGCTCGATAAAGCGTGAAAATCCCATGAACCGACCTAGATGGTCGTCAGGATAAAACGACGATGTACAAGTCGGTGTAAAGAGGTTATAAAAGTCGGTCGTGAACAAACTCAGAAATTACCTGACTAACAAGTCGAAAATTCTGAGAAGCAAAGAAACGCATCGCAAAAATAACCTAAGTTATAAAAACTCAATATATCAAAAATTGAGCACAAGGAATACCGAAAAGAGATAAGAAAACCCATAGAAAGCAATAAAGACTGTCCCAAGCCTTCAAGGAAAATTAAAAAAAAAAACTTAGAAGAAGGGACAACCAGCCAAGAAAAGGTTTTTTCAAAACAAAAGATCAAAAAAGGGTTTCTTCTTCACCTAAAGCAGAAAAAGCATGCACACAACCAACAAAAATAACCTAAACCCTTGTCCAAAAAAGAGTATTTTTAGATATTTTGTTTACGGCCATAAAAGGCCAAGAAAGTGTCAACAGCGTACCACGACAACATAAAAATAAATAGTTTAAAAAAGTGGGGACCCACAGGCCGGGCCCCCATATAGCCAAAGATAATTTTTCAAAGGGCATCACCATCACAACCTGGAAGAGTACTCGGAGCACCACCAGAGTCAGGGAGAGAAGCATCCATAGGAGTTGGAGGGAAAATCTCAGGAGCCTTGGAAAAACTCGGAGCATCATCTGGTCAGGGAGGAGATTCTATAATTCTCTTACCCCGAGTCTTCAACTCGGATTCAGACACAGGTCAGGGAGGAGACACAATGGCCCCCATCAATCACTACCTTGTCCGGATCCAAGGGTGAGAGATCCAGGTCGGGAGCAATAACCCCGACCTGCTCCCTAAAGATCCTCCAAGCCTCCTCGGATCCCTCAGCAATAGTGTCCTCCAGCTCCGCATAAGCGTCCCGAGCTCTTGCAAGATCTTTTTTGACCTCCACAAGGTCCTAAAATAAGCTCGAGTAGCTCTGCTCTGCCTTCTCCTGTAAACCCTCCGCCATAGAGCACCGGCCCAATCAACTTCTCCCCCTTCTTCCGGAGATTATCCCTCTCTTCCCTCAGCTTGGTGACCTCCTCCCTCAGGCTCCTCTCAGCCTCTTGATATAAGAGAATCCTCCCCTTCAGCTTTTCAACCCTCTGGGATAAACCCAGAGAGCTAAGAGGGGTCTTCTAAAAAATATCAAGGAACTTGGTGCACACCCCCGTTGCCCTCATACTCTCCTGTGTCAGAATAGTAAGGTGGTTTCGAAGAGAAACATCATCCATACTTATACGAGTATAAGGATAGATATGCTCCCGGATAAACTGAGGCGCATCCACCTTGGCCTCACCTTCAAAAGGAGAGCCAGACTCTAAAGCCTTGCACTTTTTCTTTTCTGGCTCAGGAGAAGGTCGGGAAGAAGGGGGCGACAGAGAAGAGGCCGAGGAAGAAATAACAATAGGTTGGGCAGGGGTCCCTAAGTTGTGAGAAGAGGGAGGAGGGGAAGGATTGGCTGCCCTGGCACCACCAACTCTGGCGCAGGATCTCGCTTTGGCCTCCTAAACTCTCTGGTAAGATTCCCTGGAATTCTTCTTCGCCATTTCTACAAGAACAATTACGTAGCCAAAGTCGGTAAAACAAGTCGGAAGAAATAGTTGTGCAAATATCAAGTCGGAAACTACAATAAAGCAAATAAAAAACTACCTAGTTGAGCCTGGATAAAGGTCGGGGACCCCTGGAGAAACTTTCTTGTATCCAGGTAGGGGGCTCTCCCCCATACTTCTCGGAGAAACCCCACAACGGCCACCTCCACCTCATCCAAATCATCCAGACCGTATTTTTCACAAGGAGAGGCCTCTAACCAATACAGGGAAAAGCGAGGAAAAGAATTTTCATCTAGGAAAAAGGGGTGGTGACCCTCTACAGATTGAACTTTGAAAAAGAAATTTTTGAAGTCATAAAAGGATTCATCAAAAAGGGTAAAAACTATCCGACTTTGTATGGCTCGGAAAGACACCTACTGCTGCTTGTTATTTTGCCCACTGAAGGGCTTGGTCATATGAAAGAGATAAAAGAAAATCTTTAAAGAAGTCAGAAAGTCCAAAACATGGCTGATGAATTGGTAAATTTTCAAAAAACCCCAAGAATTGGGGTGGAGTTGGGTAGGAGCAACACGACAGTGACCTAAAACATCCATCTCAAAGCCAGAAAAAGGGAGAAAAATGCCTAGGCGGGTAATCATACTCTCATACATATAGAAAAAATGAGGGGCCGCCTTAGAAGCCCTCCCAAAGCAAACCCGGTCGTCCGGACCCAGGGCAATCAGTTCATATTTCGGCTCATCCTCATCAGAGGTACAAAGCCTATGATGAGTGCGGAGGTTGGTGATGAAGTCCGTGTCAACAAGGGGTTCTTTTCCCAAAACCGTAATGTCCATCCATTGAGCAAGAGTTTCAACAGAAGACATTTTATTTTTCTAAGGAAAAAACCTACAAAGGAAAAAGAAAAAAGGATAAAAAATAGGGTCTCTAAAGGGGCCTGGGGTTAGATCTTCGAATCACTAAAGTCTACGACCAACTCTCCTCTCAAATAAAAAAATGCAACTCTACAAAGAAATAGTAAGAAAAGAAACTGACCTTTTTCTCGCAGAAAGTTGGAAGCAACAGCACTCGAAAAGGAAGGAACTTTCTTCTTTCGATCAAGAAGGGGTGCAGATGGAAAGTTTTCAGAAACGAAACAAGCGAGGAGAGGAAAAAATATTTATAAACACGCTAGGGACACAAAGGTAAAACGATGCAGGCCATTTAAAAGTTGCACTGTTACCAATGTAATTGCCCCCGCGTGTGAATGCTCAAACCTCTAAGAGACGCGCCGTTTGATTAGACGCGACTGTTGAAAGCTTTTAAAAACACGTCGGTTCCGAAAAAATCACATCGGATCCCTATCAAGTCGGCTACGTCCCGAGTTATAATACTTGACCCCAACCCTTGAAAGGAATTGGGCTTGAGTAGGGGAACTGTTCTTACCCTGGCCCAACACTAAGGCCCAGGTCCAAACGACAGATCCAACCCATAAGGTTAGGCTCCTCAGTACACCGACCTTCTCTCAAGAAGTTGGTGCTCCCCACGACTTGCTCTAAGGAAGTCGGGAGCACAGATTAGCTGGCAGATAATAACTGCCCCTAAAATCTCTCAACCCACTTCCAGGAGTCATATCGAAACCTCCCTAAGATAAAGGGACGGTTATCCACCATAAAAGGTGGAACTACTCCAACGGTGGTTATTGGCTCACTACTATAAATACACTGACACCCCTCAGGTATCTCTAAGTCCCAATACTCTCTAGACCTGCTCACACCCTTGCTGACTTAGGCATTAGAGTATCTTTGCAGGTACCACCCCCATTCATTCACGCTCATAAGTCGGACGGAGGCCTCGAAGGTGCAAATCCGCTCGAAGGCTTCCTTCCTCAGACGATTGGACCAACCCAACGAGTCCAGCCCAACAATCTCAGGTTACCCATCGTAACAATTATATATATATAAATAATAATAACCCGGAGTGAACCGGTAAAAACCGGTCAAACTCGATAAATCCGGTCCTACCGAATCGTTGGAAGTTAAAATTTTTCAAAAATAGGTGGGATGAGTTTTAAACCCTTGTCTTCAATAAAAAAGGAGCAAGTCATAACCACAAGCTGTCACACTTGTAGTTAATATATTTACTAGTATATAATAGTATAATAGATATAAATTAATTAATAAATTATTAAAATTTGAAAATAATTATTATTTTAATATAAAAACAAAATAAAATATTTATGATAAAGTAAAATTAACAAAATACTTTTTATTCCTGTTTTATATTATTTTAGAATAGCTAGATATTCTTAAAATGTTAGTAAAAATATGTATTTTAAATTTTAATTTTAATTTTTTTTACTATTTTTTATTTTTTATTTACATAGGACTAGGTTACCCACCGGTTGAACCAATAACCCAGTTGTAAGAACCCGCGTTTTCACGTAAAACTGTTTTAATAAAATAATTTTAGTGCCTGAAATAGATTCAAAATTTATTAGTTTTAATTTGAAAATAAAAATGTGAAGTTTGAATTTAATGAATTTTTCTGAGTTGGAAAATGGATCTCTTATTAAAGGTTTTTGTAAAAATGCATACTGGCGTTTAAGCTGGCAGTACCGACTCTAGTTTGTCTAGTATCGCACATTTTAGAAAATAAGATTTTGAAAATTTATTTATTATTTTGGAAGGGTGAAAATAATTTAGAATTGAAAACCGGACACTAATCTTAAAGGTTTTGGCCCAAACTGGATCAAACGGACCAAAAACACTTAGCGGATTAGACCGGGCCCAAGTGGGCCAAAGTCCAACATATATAACCCTCATTTAATAAGTTTTCAGCTCATTCCACCCTCATTTGAAGGAGAGAGGCGCGGTTATGAGAGAAGAGAGGAAGAAAGGGGGTGGTTACTATTCACCTCCACCTTTCGGGAGCCATAACTTTTGATTCGGAGCTCCGATTGACGAGTCATTTACGGCCACGCGAAGCTCTCATCGAGATCTACGTTTCTATTCAAGCAAATCTGGTAAGATTTTGAAGCTCTCACCCCAGTTTCCAGCCCTAGCAGTTCTGCATTTTTAAATTTGATTTTTGAGTAGATTTTGTGGTTTTGCTTGTTTTAGGTGATCTCTAGTAGCGGGTAAATATTAGATTTTATCCCTAATCATGTTGGGTAAGGTAAGGTTTTTCTAAACCCTTGTGTTTAGTTGTTTTATGTATATTAGATTTTGATGTTGGTATATATATGTGATATTAGATTGAGTTTTGGTGTTTGTTGGAGTTGGTTGAAGCTTTGGATCAAGCTTGGTGGCTTTGGTTTGGTGTTTGGTGTGGTTGAAACTTGGCCAAGGTATGGTTTCAGTTTTCTTTATGTAATATGTAATGTTCATGGACACTTAGCCTAGTGGACCATAAGATAAGATTGAATTGGATGTATGGTTGTTTGAATTAATATTGTGGTGTATGCATGTTGATGGGGATTTAAGGGATTGTATATATTGAAGTAGGATTTATGTTAATTGATGATTGATATTGATTATTGTGGTTGATGAGGATTATTGGGAATTGTGGGGTTAATGAGTATTGATGATTAGTGTTGTTGATGAGGTTGTTGGTATTTAAGGATTGATGATGAATAATGATGTTGTTGGTGCTAATTATAAATTGTGATGTTGGTTGATGTTAGTAAGTGTGTATGTTGAGTGTGGTAATATGAATATGGATAATGATTGAATATGTTGAGGATAAGTGTTGAGGATTTGAAGTAGTTGTTGATGTTCGATGTTGGTTAAAGATTATTTATGATGGTTTTAGATGTTGATGAGTAAGGAGTTTGATGGTATTGAGTAGTGTAATTGGGATTATGGATGGTTGAGTTGGAAAAGGAAGGGTGTGGGCTTTTATATTGTTTTGGTAATGTTTGGGTTGTGGTTGGTTTAGTTTTGAATTGTGAGTTTTGGAAAAATTAGAGTTTTAAGGCCTTTGGTAAAAAAGGATTTTTAGTGAACTTTGTCTGATCATAACTTTTGCCTCAGTTTTCAAAATCTAATGAAACTTATCTAGAATTAAAAATTTTTGAAAACCTTTTAAATAGATATAAAGTTTGTGAAATTTGGAATTCTGTAGAGGAAGTTATAATCATTCAAAGTTGGTGTTAAAAATATGAAATTCTGTAAAGTTGCAAAAGTTCAGAATTTTCTGATATGTGCGCACGCACAACCCTGTGAAAAGTTAGACCTATGCGGACGCACAGACCTATGCGTATGCACACGCAAGGGAAGGCTTACTGTTTTAAGCGCTGGCACGGCTGGTGCGCGCACACATCAATGAAGGATTACGACCTGTGCGGACGCACAGCCCTGTGCGCACGCACAAGTCGGGAAGGGTCGTCTGTTGAGGGTGCTCGCACAGCTTGTGCGAATGAATAGACTTTATAAATTTTAGTACCTGTGCATACGCACACCCCTATGCATACGCACACTCCTGTGCATATGCACACTTTCAAAATCTTCCTGGGGGTGCGCACGCACACCCCTGTGCGGACGCACACGCCCTGTTTCATATTTTAAACTTTGTTTTCAACTATTTCACCTTCCCAACAAGGTTGTAAGCTTCTATAACACCATTTTAAGGCTTTCGGGCTTACAAACTAAGGAACTAATGAGCTTGGAATGGAAACGGTGAATGGCTAAGGTTGATAGAACGAGTATGAGTGGAAGTGTGTTATGAGGAGTGGCCTCAGAGATTGAATATGTAATTATACTATGCATTATTCTCCATCGTAGGGACTGTAGCAGAATCGTGCCTACGTTCGGATGTGAAAGTTAAAGCTGGGCTTCTCATTCATACTTTTCGCAACCAGAGGAAGGTGGTAGGGCACTCTCCCTCGGAATATTTTCCTCTGAAGAATAAGGTGGTAGGGCACTTATCCCTCAGAATTATTCCTCCTGAAAATGCAATTTCTCTCTGATTGCAAGGTGGTAGGGCACTAACCCATAGAATCATGCGACAACCAGTGGAAGGTGGTAGGGCACGTCCCTTCGAAATATTTCCCTTTGAAAGGAGAAGGTGGTAGGGCACTCTCCCTCAAAATTTTTCTCCTTATGCGCAATAGAGAGACTAATCCGGGAGTTGTCGACCGGATTTGCCGTCGGGTTTCGCACAATAACCGACATGTGATATCACACCCAATAGGGCAGACATTCATCATGTGCATCTTCTATATGCTTGCTTGTTTTGTTTACTTGAGTTTGCCTAATTGTATAACATGCCTATTTGCTTCTTGAACTACTTGTTGTATATGAATATTATCTGTGTTTTAGTTGTTTGTATTAATTGTGATTGACTGGTACTTAGGAGGTTAGGTAGGCGGTGGCGATGGGATCGCATGGAGGTTAGGTTGGCGATGGCTGTGGGATACAGCGGTGTTAATAGCATTAGTTAGAATTTCCCTAAGTTAGATAACCTGGTTTATGGTTTAAGTTCTTTATTTATTTATACCGTTAAGCTTGAATATCAGTATGTGATGTGAAGTTCTAGGATTGTCTTCAGCGTCCCGGGGCCTTACATCTACATCATTGGGCACTGTTACCATATTGAGAACCTCCGGTTCTCATTCCATACTTTGTTGTTATTTTTCAGATGCAGGTCGTAATCTACTTCGGTGAGATTGCAGATATAGTAACAGAGCGGAGCATGGTTTGTTCCTTGTTTATTTCTGTTTTACTTTCGTCATAGTATTCTCTCACCATCTGTATATTTATCTTTATGGCCTTAGAGGCTTACTTGAGAGATAGGTGTATAAGCTATTTTGATTCTAAAACTCTGTATCTCTCTATTTGTAACTAGTCGGCTTAAACTCCGCAAGCTGTAGCTAGTTCTCTATGATTATTATATTCTTGTATTTATATGTGTTTTATTCTCTTATACCTATACCTTGTATCTTATGCTTTGGCTTCGTGTGAACGTTTCACGCTTTTGTAATTCTGTTTTTGAGCTTAATCCTTCATCAGGCTTCTAGAATATATTAATTCCTTCTATATATAAATATGTATAAGCCTTAGGACTGTCGTAACCTCTAATTAACCTTTGCTTTACGGCTAGAGGTAAAGCTTAGGGTAATTGGGGTGTTACACCAGTAACCCAGTAACTTGACTGGTTCAATTTGCTTTCCATTGATTCAACTGTCTTATAATCCTCGATGTTTTGCTGAAAGAGATGCTTTACCAGACTTCTTTGTGTATATATTTGTCAGCTTCTTTCTAACAGTAAGTGGCCCGTTCACTAATATGATCTATTTTAATTTAACTAGATTTTTTTAATGTAAGTAGAAACAATTGCTATCTTGTGGTCATATTAATTAAGAACAATTTAGCTTTTGCATCATTTTTTTCATTGGATTTTTTAATGATGAATGCAATTCTAGGATCCTTGGCAATGCTCTAAAGCAACGTTACACAAATGCAATAGAAAACAAAGGGATTTGCTTAGATTATATACACATTCTCTTTACTTTTAACAATGATCAATCTAGTAGATAATGAATTTTTTCATGTTTCATTTATGGATTTTTTTATTCATGAATGTTGGCAAGTAGTATTAAGTCTTGTTTCATGTTAAATCCTTGCTTACTGCTTAAACCAAATTACACCCATATAAGTTCAATTTCATTTTTTTCTACCTTTACAACTTGTTTGTTGATCATTGACAACCTCGGCACCCAATACTTGGATTTTTTTCAATCTGCATTGTTATGGCAACCTCAAGCCACCATCTGTCAACAAGTCCTCCTTCTTCATCTAAAGTGGCCATTTGTGATAAGCCTATCATAAAAAATGGCAAAGATTTTGCTCCTGAATTAGAGGCCTCAAAATCAAAGATATAGGAATCTCAAGTGCTACTCTCTTTAACCATTGACGGTGTAGATTCAGCTTTCGTTGGCCCTATTGTCTCTCTTAAAGTAGCAAATAAGATAAAAAAATGCTTTTCCTGGTCACCCTCAAAGAAAACCTATTACTTTTCAAGACTCCATTCCTATTGGATACTTTGACTCCAACAACAGGCTATTCAGAAATCCCCCAAAGACCAACATTGAAGGTTACCATGCTTGGTTAGGTAGGGTTGAAACTGAGAAGATGACCTTGTGGAAAGAGATAGGGATATATGACCTAATTCAGCTTAGTAAAAACTCTTACACTGTTAATTCAGGACTAATGGGTGATGCATTGTATTTCTGGGATGAGACTTCTCATACTTTTCACACCCCATACGGTATGATTACTCCTACTCTTCTGGATGTAGCTGTAATAACCGGCCTACCTCTCTTGGGAGAGAAAATTTTAACTACTATTCGGTCAACCATAGGAGTTGAGTATGCCATTGGTATCTCTTCCACCACCTATCAGAGCTTCATTCTTAATAACAAAGGTCAAGATGGAGAGCTTGTTTTTGATAATAAGCACATAGCCTTCCTTCTCTATTGGTTGAGCGGCGTTATTTTCTGTTCCTGAAGTATTCAAGTTGAAGTCACTTATCTCCCATTGGCCATTATGTTAGCTGAAGGTAAGAGGCTGTGTTTAGCCAAATTATTCCTGGTTCGACTATATCTCACTCTAGATTGGATCACATCCCTTATGAGGAGAATAAAAGAATCACTAATGTTGACGGTCCCCTTTGGTTTTTTCAATTGTGGCTGTCCGCTATTTTTGAATCTGAGCTACAACCACGTTCGACCCAAAAAGGTCCTACAGATTTTGTGATTGCCGGACACCGTCTGCTCAACTTAGTCTTTCCTGACAAGTTAATGGCCTCACATGATAAGATGAAATACTTCTTTCGTGCTTTCTATCACTTGCCAAAGAAAGACCATAACATCAATCCGACTCCCTTTGCTAATTGTCAAACTGGTCCAGAATGGTTGACATGATCTCTTACCTCAGCTAGGGTTACACAAAAGGAAAGCATCATTATTTGATCACAGTTCTTGACTCCCCAATTATTTTTTGCTGGATTCCCAGGTGAAGATGACCAAAGAATAGCGGTCTATATGCCAAACGCTGTTTCTAAACAATTTGGGTTAGCTCAGGCCATTCCATCTTGTTACCATCTTCAAGAGCCACAATCTTTGCATGTCAAAGCTACCTCACTAGAAGATCTGTTGCATATTCAGAAAGATAATACTTCGCGGAGAAATAAATTCCACCTATTCCCTTTTAAACCTTGTCTGTTGACCACATAGTCATTCTTTTCTTGGTGAAAAACTAATTACTCTTCCATTAAAGTTGCTTTCAGTACCTGTTGTCAAAGGATGACCACTGTTCTTATAATGCAACAAGTGAGAAGAGCACCAATCGTCAAAAAAGATAATTACAACTAAATCATTTGCTTATTATGATTTCAAAAATTATGGTCCTCTATGTGTTATTTTCTTCATGCATAATGCCTTCTAAGAATATCACACTGGCACCGATGATAAGGATGACATATCAAATACATCCACTGACAATCTTGATAGACAGGTAATCTCTCAGCACAATAAAGGGAAAAACGAGAACACCTCGTCTAGTGATAAATCAGTGAGTAAGTTCTCTTCGGAAGATGATGTCGATGCTTTTAGCCCCAGTGGTCAACTTGCTTCTCAGGTATTTTTATATATTTTCACATTCTCCATATTAAAATAGCATTATCTTAAAGAACTTACACGATGATGATATCTCTCATGCTGATTTTTTTTTAAATCTCGTTAATTACCTTTGTCCTCATTTCACTTCTTGCTTTAGGTTATTGTGGCTCCTACCATTTCTTTGATTGTGCCTAGTACTGAAAATCTGATGGCTGTCACATCTAACAAGCCTACACCTATAGCCAATGCCAACAAAGTATGACATGTCATTTAGCCTGATTATTAATATCTCTTCCTTGTATCTCTTCTTTTTTTTATGTTAACACTTTCTTTTGCATTTTGTTTAGCTTCAAAATTTTGAAATCCCTCCAAGTGAGCGGTCAGAAAAATAAATACCAATCACTTCTATTTACGCTCAGACCCCTAATGTGGTGAAAGATTTATTGGCTGGTTTAGAAAGTATAAATGAAGCATATGAATGTAGCATGGATACACAGAAGGCCGTAGTTGAATCTTGCTCTACCATTCAAAGTTACCTTCTAACAGAGCAGCTCCATACTACACCTCCCACAACCAAGATTATCAATAATTCCATCCTGCTTCCATTGGCCCAACAACTCAATGTCATTCTATCTAAACCTGTTTTGACACTTGCTACTGATCCGCACTTTAAGGCTCAACTTTTTGATATTCTTCAAACTTTTTCAATTACACCACATCCTAAGACTATTGATCCTTTGTTGGCTCACTTGCAAAAGGTTTATGAGGATCTTTATATCAAATTTTCGGATTCTCAAGCAGTTATCTCATCATATCAAGAATCAACTGAAGCTCTTTCTAAGTTGAAACAAGACACCTCCTCTTTTGAGACTGCCAAAACTACTCTGGCTGTCCATATTGCAAAAGCTAAAGATCAAGATCATGAGTTATCTGAGGAGATTCGAGACTTAGAACAACAGTTGACTGTCAAGAGAGGAGTAAAAAATAGGTTGGATTCTGCTTTGATAAAGAATGAGGGTCAATTTGTCAAAGCAAGTAGCATGCTTGACAGTAGTAATGCGGCCTTACAGTCACTTGAAGAGAAGATGCTCTCCTCACAGGAAGCTACCAAGGAAGCCAAGAACTTCCAAACTACTCTCCAAACTGAAGTTACTCGCTTGAAGGAGATCTTTGAAACTTAGTCTTGTATTTCTTATGTGAATCTTTGTGATATTAATATGTCCCTGCAATCTTCACTTTTTTGGACTTTTAGAGTTTTGTTTATTACTTGCTTTTGTATGCACTCTATCCTTATTTTGGAGACTGGACACTTGCTATTTTTTGGGAAGTCACTACATTACTTCACACTAAACCAATTATTAATATCACAGTGACCTCTTTTGTATTTCATTTGGGATGACCTCCATATCTGTCCATGTCAGGTTGCACTGGTGCATGCCATCTTGTGTGCATTCGCCTCAAGTGCTGTCAAATTAAATCAAATATGTATTTATTGACATGCCTCTAGCTTCATACAGGTTTATTCACTAAACTTTTAGTTTTATATGTTGGCATGTACTATATTGTACTCACAAAATGATAAGTTATTTTCTGTATTGACTCTCATTTTAAATTGATGCTTTGGACACATATTTGTCTCATAATCTTAATGCTTTACACTGTCAATGAAACTTGCAATTCAAAGAAATCACAAGGACATGTTAGCTTTTACAAACTGAATTGCAAATATTAGTTAGCTCTTTATTTTTTTTCCTTTGACACTTCAATTGGATATTTTTGTGTCATTAAACATGTGGAATGTTTATCTCATGTATGCCTGGCCTATATACTTTTAAATATTTGCCATTTATTGAAGGAATTCTTCTTCCTGATCCGACTTCAATAATCTTATAGGCATTTCTAGAATAAATCTTGTCAATTACATAAGGTCCTTCCCAAGTTGGAGACCACTTACCATAAGTTTTTGACTTTTTTTCTATAGGCAAAATTATTTTCCACCCTAAATCTGCAACTGCAAATGTCTTTGCTTTAACACGGCGGTTGTAGATTTTGACATAATCTCTTTTTTTCGAATAACCCGCTCTAAAGCTCTCAACCTTTCGTCATCTAGTTCATTGAGCTCATCATGCAAAGAATTCCAATAATCTACTATTAGTATCTCATCTTGTCTAGACACCCTTATACTTTGCAGATTAATATCAATTGGCAACACCGCATCATGACCATAAACTAACTTATATAGGGTGGTTCTAGTAGAACCTCTTGGAGAATTTCGATAAGCCCAAAGAACTTGACTGAGAGTTTGGTGCAAATTTTTTGGCTGTCTTCCAATGTGTTTTTTAATTAATGCAATCAGAATTTTATTCGCTGCCTCCACTTGTCTATTGGCTTGGACATAATACGCTGTAGAAGAGAGCATTTTTATATCCCTAGACTTGGCATATTCCATAACCTTTTTTCCAATAAACATTGTTCTTTGATCAGTGATAATAGATTGTGGAATTTCAAACCTATGCACAATATGCTCCTCAATAAAATCAATTATTTCATTGTAAGTCACCTCCCTTAAAGGGATAGGCTCTACCCATTTAAAAAAATAATCAACACCAACTAAAATGAACTTATGACCTTTAGAAGAAGGTGGGTGAATCTGCCCAATCAGATCTAAAGCCCAACCTCTAAACGGCCATGGTTTAATTATAACACGCAATTCTGACACTGGAATATGTTGAAGGCTCCCATGTTTTTGGCATTTCTCACAAGACCTAGCATAATTTATACAATCTCTTTGAATGGTTCGCCAATACAATCTTCTCCTATTTGTCACCCATTTTATTTTTTTCCCTGACTGATGGGCACCATAGATTCCCTTGTGCACTTCAACAAGAGCCAAATACGCTTCTTTTTCTCCCAAACATGTCAAGATGTTTCCATCAACAGATTTCTTAAACATGACATTATTTATTAGAACATAACTTTGAGCCCTATGTTTAAGTTTTCTATCGACACTAAGACTTGGATTTTCTAAATATTCCACGATTGGTACTCTCCAATCTTCCGGGTCTAATTTTTCTAATCACAACACTTCGCTTTCTCTCAAAGGCATAAATATATTCTTTATCCTTACCAATTTTTCTAGTGTTGAGGACTTGATCTTATATCTTGAAGCAATTTGAGCTAATTCATTCGCTTCTTGATTTAACTCCCTTGGAACGTGCCTTACAATGTGTTTTACTCAAATTTTTGTTAATGTTTAAAAGAAAATGTGGGTATCTCAATATCGCAATTGTAACGTCAAATAATATTAAAAGGAATAAAAGCAACAAATAAACATATAAATGCAAGGTGCCTGTGGCAAAATAAATTACAGAAATTGAAACAAACAGGAAATTAAAAAGAAGATGAAAGAAGAGACATGAATGTAAAAGAGAAGAAGTCGTAAAAGTAAAGAAATTTTATTAATAAAAAACTGGGAAAAAGCAAAGTACAAGTGTTTGAGTTCAGAGGAATTACTTAAGATTCCCAATTTTACTCTGTGATGCCAAGGGGCTGAGAGCATTTTGTGTTTCTAAGTGTTTTCCAAGAAGAACTGAACTACCTACAATATTTTTCTAAAGCTCTATTTATAGACTAACCTTGTCAGCTAACAGTTACCATTTGTACACCACTTGCGAAAAATTTGAATTTCTTGTAACTGTTCTCGCACCTCTTGTGAATTTCAAAAATTAAATAGATAGCCAACTGCCAAATGATCTAATTTAATTTAAAATAGATATAAATATTATATATAGAAACATTACCAAGTAACTAATTATTTCTTTTTATAATTTTCTTATAAAAATTATATTTTTTCTAACATAATGCCCCTAAAATTTTCACTTGAAGTCATACAGTGATTGAAAGTGAAAAATTTTGTTGTTTATAATAATAAAAGAAGTATATATAAACGTATGTTTATTTATTTATTTTTCATTTTTTATTAATTTTTTTATTATTTTTAAATACATATAAATGACAACAATAAGTGTTGATAAGAATGAAATTTTGAGACATCACTTAGAAAGCACATAAGAGTACTATATTCTTTCCCCTTTTCTTTGTTATTTTGTTTATTTATTTATTTATTTTTAAATTGGCTAAACAAAAAGTGAAATCACTCAGTACTCTTATCTTCTTGTGATACATGTGAGAAAGAGAATACGTTAGTGTTAAGCTTCTTCTTCAACTCTGTACCCCCCACGTACTCTCCCAAATTTCATCTACTACAATTGACTTTCTCTGTTCACAAGGGTTTGATTATACTTAATTCTTCCAATATTCCAGGTAAGGTTTTACTGCTAGCTCCATCTCTATCTTTTCTTTTCCATTAATGATTGTGAAGAACCCTAACCCCAAAAATGGCATGTAAAATATCCCTTATGTTATTTATGACTATGAGTACTAGAATCTTACTCTGAAGAACATTCTTTTTTTATATTCTTTGATTCAAATTGTGATTTGATTGTTGAATCCTATTTTTTTTCAATTCTGCTATGTTGCTATCTCTCTTTTATTCATGAGTGTTGGCAAGCAGTATTACGTCTTGTTTCATGTTAAATCCCTGCTTACTGCTTAAACCAAATTAAACCCACATAAGTTTAATTTCTTTCTTTTTTTTATGTTAACACTTATTTTTGCATTTTTGTTTAGCTTCAAATTTATGAAATCCCCCAAGTGAGCAGTCAGAAAAACAAATACTAATCACTTCCATTCATGCTCAGACCCCTAATGTGGTGAATGGTCTATTGGCTGATTTAGAAAGTTTAAATGAGGCATATGCATGTAGCATGGATACACAAAAGGCCATAGTTGAATCTTGTTCCACCATTCAACGTCAACTTACACCTCCTACAACCAAGATAATTAACAATTCCATCTTGCTTCCATTGGCCCAACAACTCAGTGTCATTCTATCTAAACCTGTTTTGACACTTGCTACTGATCCGCAGTTTAAGGCTCAACTTTCTGATATTCTTCAGACTTTTTCAACTACATCACATCCTGAGACTATTGATCCTTTGTTGGCTCACTTGCAGAAGGTTTATGAGGACCTTTATGCCAAATTTCCAGATTCTCAAGTAGCCATCTCATCATATCAACAATCAACTGAAGCTCTTTCTAAGTTAAAACAAGACACCTCCTCTTTTAAGACTGCCAAAGCTACCCTGGCTGCCCATATTGCAAAAGCTAAAGACCGGGCTCTTGAGTTATATGAGAAGATTCGAGACTTGGAACAACAGCTGATTATCAAGAGAGGAGTAAAAGATAGGCTGGATGCTGCTTTGATGAAGAATGAGGCTCAATTTGCCAAAGCAAATAACATGCTTGACAGTAACAATGCAGCCTTACAGTCACTTGAAGAGAAAATGCTCTCTTCACAGGAAGCTGCCAAAGAAGCTAGTATCTTCCAGACCGTTCTCCAAACTGAAGTTACTCGCTTGAAGGAGATCTTTGACACTTAGTCTTGTATCTCTTATGTGAACCCTTGTGATTTTAATATGTCCTTGCAGTTATCACTTGTTGAACTTTTAGATTTTTGTTTATTACTTGCCTTTATATGCTCTCTATTCTTATTTTGGACACTGGACACTTGCTATCTTTTGGGAAGTTATTACATTACTTCATACTGAACCAATTATTAATATCACAGTGACCTTTCTTGTATTCCATTTGGGGTGACCTCCATATCTGTTCATGTCAGGTTGAACTGGTACATGCCATCTTGTGTGCATTCGCCTCAAGTGCTGTCAAATTAAATCAAATGTGCATTTATTGACATACCTCTAGCTTCATACATGTTTATTCACTAAACTTTTAGTTCTATATGTTGGCATGCACTATACTGCACTCAGAAAATGATATGTCATTCTCTGTATTGACTCTTATTTTAAATTAATGCTTTGGACACATTTGTCTCATAATCTGAATGCTTTACACTGTCAATGGAACTTACAATTTGGAGAAATCACAGGGACATGTTAGCTTTTAAAAAACTGAATTGCAAAAATTAGTTAGCTCTTTATTCTTTCTTTTTTGACACTTCAACTGGATATTCTCGTGTCCTTAAACATGTGGAATGTTTATCTCATGTATGCCCGACCTATATACTTTTAGATATTTGCCATTTATTGAAGGAATTCTTCTTCCTGATCCGACTTTAATAATCTTATAGGCATTTCCAGGATAAATCTTGTCAACTACATAAGGTCCTTCCCAAGTAAGAGACCATTTACCATAAGTTTTTGACTTTTTTTTCTATAGGCAAAATTGTTTTCCACACTAAATCTCCAACTGCAAATGTCTTTGCTTTAACATGGCAGTTGTATGATTTTGACATAATCTCTTTTTGTCGAATTACCCGCACTAAAGCTCTCAACCTTTAGTCATCTAGTTCATTGAGCTCATCATATAAAGAATTCAAATAATCTACTACGGGTATCTCATCTTGTCTAGTCACCCTTATACTTTGCAGATTAATATCAATCGGCAATACTGCATCATGACCGTAAACTAGCTTATACGGGGTATTTCTAGTAGCACCTCTTGGAGAATTTCGGTAAGCCCAAAGAACTTGACTGAGAGTTTGGTGCCAATTTCTTGCCTGCCTTCCAATGTGTTTTTTAATTAATGCAATCAGAATTTTATTCGCTGCCTCCCCTTGTCCATTGGCTTGGGCATAATATGGTGTAGAAGAAAGTATTTTTATATCCCTAGATTTGACATATTCCATGACCTTTTTTCCCAATAAACATGGTTCCTTGATCAGTGGTAATAGACTGAGAAATTCCAAACCTATGCACAATATGCTCCTCAATAAAATCTATTATTTCATTGTGAGTCACCTTCCTTAAAGGGATAGTCTCTACCCATTTAGAAAAATAATCAACACCAACCAAAATGAACTTATGACCTTTAGAAGAAGGTGGGTGAATCTGTCTGATAGGATCTAGAGCCCAACCTCTAAATGGCCATGGCTTAATTATAACATGCAATTCTGACGCTGGAAAATGTTGAAGGCTTCCATGTTTTTGGTGTTCTTCATAGGACCTGGCATAATTTATACACTCTCTTTGAATAGTTGGCCAATACAATCTTCTCCTATTTATCTCCCATTTCATTTTTTTCCCTGATTGATGGGCACCACAAATTCCCTTATGCACTTCAGCAAGAGCCAAATATGCTTCTTTTTCTCCCAAACATGTCAAGAGATTTCCATCAACAGATTTCTTAAACAAGACATTATTCATTAGAACATAACTTTGAGCCCTGTATTTAAGTTTTCTATCGACACTAAGGCTTGGATTTTCTAAATACTCCATAATTGGTGCTCTCCAATCTTCTGGGTCTAGTTTTTCTAATGACAACACTTCTCTTTCTCTCACAGGCATAAATATGCCCTTTATCCTTACCAATTTTTCTAGTGTTGAGGGCTTGATCTTATATCTTGAAGCAATTTGAGTTAATTCATTTGCTTCTTGATTTAACTCCCTTGGAACGTGTCTTACAATGACATTGTCAAACTCGCTCAACAACTTTGTGGCCATGATAAACCACTATTTTATGGTTTATATTGTGTGGTTTTATCATGATCCTTACCCACTTATCCATTAATTTAGCATGCATTTATATTTCCTTTATGAAATTATTACATGATTGAAAACTGCTTCCTAGAGACTTTTAATTATGCATTTTAATTCTCCTTTATTCTATTTGATGCCGTAATCTGTGTGTTAAGTGTTTCAGGCTTTATAGGGCATGAATGAGTTGGAGATTGGAAAGGAAGCTAGCAAAAATGAAAGGAACACGAGAAATTGAGGAGATAACAAGCGAGAAGTGACGCGGCCGCATGGCTCACGCGTTCGCGCGAAAGAGGAGAAATCGCAGTGACGCGGCCGCATGGCACACGCGACCGCGTGGATTGGAAAAGCACAAGTGACGCGGAAGCGTGGACGACGCGAACGCGTGGCAGGAAAAAAACGCGAATGACACGTCCGCATGGATGACGCGATCGCGTGACGTGCGTGATCTGCATAATCTGCAGAATTCGCTGGGGGGCGATTTTGGACCCTATTTTGACCCAGTTTTTGGCCCAGAACAGCAGACTAGAGCCAGAGAACATGCAGAAACCAGGGACAACAATTCATTCTAGACAGTTTTAGTTTTAGATCTAGTTTTTACTCCTCTTCTAGGTTTTTCTCTCTACACATTCATAGTTCTTAGGATTTTATTTTTCTGCCACTTTTTGCATTGGGATACTGAGAAGAGTTATTACCTCATCAAGACTTCGTCATTCTAGTTCGTTTTCTTTACTTGGATTTACTCTTCCATGTCATTTGCTTTGTTTAATTTTACCATTGGAATATTTTTAGGATTATTTAATACAAGGATTACTTTTATTTTTAATTGATTATTTTGATTTTATTTACAATGTCTTTCTTCAGCATGTCCTCATGCTTAACTGAAGGAGATAAGATAAATAAGTATGAACATGTAGAAACTCATGCGATGAAATGCAACCTATATATATGAATGCAACTATATGATTCTTGCCCACTTGATCAAAAATAAATAAGCTCTTCAAAACAATTACAAATCAAATTCCACTAATTCTATCATTATACAGTAAGACAGATAAAAGTGCAAGAAGATAGCTTATGAAAGCAGGGAACATGGAAATTCAAGAATTGAACCCTCACTGATGATGTATGTATGCTCTAATCTCTCTAGTGTATAGGGTAATCACTCTATCCTTCTCTAATCATGCTCTCTAACTTTTGTTCTTCTCCTAACCAATCAACAACAGTTAATATACCAATGCAAACATCATGAGGTCTTTTCAAGGTTGTAATGGGGCCAAGGTAAGAGTAGGGATACATATATGGTTAAGTGACCTTATAAATTGAATCTTTAATTAACCCAAGCTTTAACACAACCTATATATTTTATATAACCTTAGAATTCATACCTAGCTACCCAGAATTCCCTTTTACATTCCATACTCATGTATCAATTTTTTTATTTTTATCATACGTGCATTGATCTTTGAATTCTTAATTCAGCATTGGGGTAATTTTGTCCCCTTATTTATTTATTAATTTTTTTTGCATTTTTTTGATATAGACATAAAAATAAACATAGCTTATCAATGCACATAGATTTTTAATTCTTATAGTTTCACATGAGTAGGTATCCAAATTCCCATTGTATTATCATGACACATTCCCTTAATAACTTTTGTTCCCACAATTTCCCATACTTAACTAGCATACACAATTCTATCTTAAGTTAACCAAAGATTCAATTTGGGATATACGATTGTTTTTCCGCTTAAGGCTAGTAATGTGGTAAAATATAGAACAATTGGGATTTAAAGGCTAAATGTGGTTAACAAAGGTAATTGAAAAGGGTAGGCTTAATTTGGATAAGTGAGTTTAAACAAATAATGTCCTCAATCATATGCAAGCATACAAACATAATAAATATTGGACATATAGGATGAAACAAAATGTAGATTACAATCATAGAGAAGTAAACACACAAGAATAAAATAATTATGGTTACATAATGTAACCATGCATAAAGGCTCAAATTTTCACAGGTTGTGTGTTCTTTAGCTCAAAATCATGTTCCAAATACAACTTCAAGCAGATTTATCATAAAAAATTTTTTTAATTAAAATTAGTGAAATTTTGTTCCAAAGATAGAGTCTTAGAAGAAACTTATTGTCTTTTCAATCAAGTAGAACATGCATGCAACTAATCTATTACTATGCAATTTGTCCTATTCTATAAAAAAAGGAAAATCTAACTAAAATATCCTAATTTATTGGTGCTAGGGAAGAGAAATTACCTCCGGAAGTCAGGTACTGACCGACCTCCCCACACTTAAGGATTTGCACCATCCTCGGTGCCATCTGTCAGGAACAGTGGTGGGCTGGTGGCAGTGTCTCCACAGTCGGAGCCGTCGTGGCTCCCCGTGCTGGTGAAAGAAGTGGAGTCCGGAGTGCCTGGATCGTCATTGGGTCGGTGATTGCCTGTAAGTAGCTCCTTGAGGTATTTGAAACAGCGGTGGTTGCAGCATTCTCAGAGCTTTGCTTTCTTTTCTTGTTGGTCCAATCGCTTCAGGATTTGGTGCAGTAGCTGACTAGTAGATGGTGGAGGAGCTGCAGCATCCTCTGTGGACTGGCTGGTAGTGGCAAGTTGTGGCCTGAGATATCTCACGTTAGGGACATACTGATCATCCCGTGGAAGAATGGTTTTGGTGTCTCCAGCTCTGTAGGATACTCCAGCTGCTGAGATAAGATCAGAGACCAATGCGGGGAAAGGTAGGTTGCCCGCGATCTGCACATGTTCCATAGCATTCCGGATATGTCTTGGTAAATTAAGAGGCTGGTCTGTGAGGATGCACCATAGTAGAACGGCCATGTCTGCCGTGAAGGAGGACTCATGAGTACTCGAAAAGACATAATGGGACATAATCTGTGCCCATACGTGAGCCTCTAAGGTGAGTGCGGAAGCCGAGATTCCCTTAGGATGGGAACGATGGTATCTGAAGATCCATTTACTGCCAGGTCGAGTGATAACTCTGAGAACAGCGTCCCAGTCAAAGGTGTATGCCTGGCGCTTGATTGCGGCTTTCTGAAAAGCATCCAATCCTTCTGGAGCAGAGGGGAGATCTAAGGCTTGCTAAATGGCCTCTTCTGTAATGGGGACTTGCCTCTAGCGTAAATAAACGGACTGCAGAGTCGGCAGGTGGAAGTTGAAGTAGAACTCAACAACCCAAGAAAGATTAACCTGACGTGGTTGTCTCTGTAAGAATCCCCAATGTCTTTGTGTAATTTGTGGCTCAACAAATTCAGCAATACGAGGCGGAAGGATAAGAAGGTGTTCATTGTTGTAATTTCGAGCTGCCAGAACAGGAAACATCTGCTCACAGTAGCGATTTGGGAATCGTGCAGTGTCCTTTGCTGGGAAGGCTCTTTCCTTTTCATCAACCTTGATAATCCTTTTAATTCTTTTTGTTGAGGGCTTGACTGTAGTTGAAGAAGGCTCTGCCACTAATGATCTCTTCGTTCCTTTCCTTGCGGTGGGTTTAGGGGTAGCTTTCTCTTTGCCTTTCTTGGTGGCCATTCTGAAAAAGGAAAGAGAAAGTAAGTTAAATCTAAAGTGATAAAGCAAGGAAGGGGATTGAGTGAGTGATAATCAGTGCACAGTAAAGATGAATGAAATAAACACATGGTCATGACAACATGTGAAAAGATCAAGAAAGGGAATAGAATAAGTGCACGATAGGGAAGTAGATGCAAGATGTTTATTGGCATGCCGGCAAGGGCATGAGTAGCATAGATCAAGTATCACTTCATAACAAACTATCACGTTTGTATTGGCAATTAAATGCAATTAATAAAATAGTAAAGGGAATTTGTGAAAAGCATGCATTGAATAGTAGGATAGGAAAATGTAGAAAAGTGCATAATGTCATATGGGCTTTTTCACAAACACATAGCATCCATGGTAAATAAGGTATAGAAAGTATTAAAGTAAACATGCAAGCAACTCTTTAAAGAAAATAATATATAATTGCCAAATAATTTGCAACAATCCACAAGCATATAATGAGGAATAATGACTCAAATAAATTTCTAACACCATGTAAAAAGGAAAGAAGAAGAAAGAAAATATGGATAATAAAAAGAAAAAGAAAAGAAAAGAAAATAACATATAAAATAAGAAGAATGATAGAAAAGAAAGGAGGGAAGAAGAAAATAAAACCTTGTTAATGGAGGTGAGAGAGAGAGAGAGTGAAAGGTGAGATAGAATGAAGAAGCGAGAAAGAAGAAATAAGGAGGGAAAAGAAAAATTAGGATTTGGAGAAGAGAAAGATAAGATATTTTGGCAATTTAGGTTGAGCTGTGCGGCGCAAGCGACGCGGCCGCGTGGGGCACGCGTTCGCGTGACTGCGCTTTAATTCAGTTGACGCGGTCGCGTGACCCATGTTATGCTTCTAGCGCGAGGGCAGCCTCGCGCCTGCACAACTCTCTGTTCGAATTTATATATTTGCCAAATTTGGGGTGACGCGATCGCGTGGGACATGCGATCGCACGAGTGGGCTTCAGAAAGGAATGACGCGGACGCGTCGGCGACGCGGTCGCGTGATAGGGATTGTGCGTCCAGCACCAATCCAGCACCACTCTCGCACAATAATTTGTTGTGCACCCTTTTTACGTCGAAAATCAGGGTACGCGGTTGCATGAGAGGCCATTATTCCCATGTGACGTGGATGCGTCAGCGATGCAGTCGCGTGGGACGATTTGTGCCACTGGCATGCCTCCAGCCATGCTTCAGCGTGACTCTCTGTTTGTTTTTTATTTTCTCCCTTCTCCTTGCGACGCGGACACGTCGCTAATGCGGTCGCGTCGCGTGGCATTTTTTTTAGAGAAATAAAAGTATGTAAATGCAGATGCACGAAAGTACTGATAAAGAGAAGAGTTATTGAATAGGAAAAACTAAAAATAAAGAAAAAGAATGATCATACCATGGTGGGTTGTCTCCCACCTAGCACTTTGCTTTAACGTCCGTAAGTTGGACACTCCACTAGCTCAATCTTCTGCTAAGTGGGGATCTTCCAAGAGGAAGATCTCAAGTTCCTTGTTTTTCTGCATCTTCTCGCCATGGTACAGCTTCAGACGTTGTCCATTAACTTTGATAAGTTCAAAGCTTGAAGGATGGCTTAGGTGATAAACTTCGTATGGTTCGGCCTTCTCTACTCTGTATGGACCTTCCCATCTTGATCTCAACTTGCCTGGCATGAGCCTCAGTCGAGATTTGTAAAGGAGGACTAAATCCCCAGGTTGGAATTCTTTTCTCTTGATGTGCTGATCATGTACAGCCTTCATCTTCTCCTTGTATATTCTTGAGTTTTCATAAGCTTCTAGGCGAAGGCTCTCCAATTCTTGCAGTTGCAACTTCCTTTCAACTCCGGCTTTCTCAATTCCCATGTTGCACTCCTTGACTGCCCAAAAGGCTCTGTGCTCTACTTCAACTGGGAGATGACAAGCTTTTCCATAAACTAAGCGGAAAGGACTCATCCCAATGGGTGTTTTATATGCTGTCCTATATGCCCATAGTGCATCTTGTAACCTGGTGCTCCAGTCTTTTCTATGAGGTTTGACTATCTTCTGCAAGATACGCTTTATCTCTCTGTTTGACACCTCGGCTTG
>NC_029774.3:115297172-115302116 GCF_000817695.3 Arachis duranensis | reverse complement strand
ATAATATGGTTTCTCACAAAGGAAACAACAGTGTTAGCATCATCAGTGTAGGTAGGATTTGGTTCCACCCATTTGGAAACGTAATCCACAGCTAACAATATATAAAAATAACCATTAGAATTTGGAAATGGACCCATGAAGTCAATCCCCCAAAAATAAAAAATTTCACAGAAAAGCATAATTTGTTGAGGCATCTCATCCCTCCTGGATATATTACCAAATTTTTGGCATGGGAGACAAGATTTACAAAACTCAGCAGCGTCTCTAAAAAGAGTAGGCCACCAAAATTCACAGTCTAAGATCTTTCTAGCTGTTCTTTGAGGGCCAAAATGTCCTCCACTCTCAGATGAGTGACATGCCTCTAAAATGGACTGGAATTCTGATTCAGGCACACAACGTCTAATTACCTGATCAGCGCCACATCTCCATAAATATGGATCATCCCATATATAATATTTAGACTCGCTTTTCAACTTGTCCCTTTGATGCTTAGAAAAGTGTAGAGGAAATGTGCGGCTAACTAGATAATTAGCTACAGGTGTGTACCAAGGGACTACCTCAGATACTGCTTGCAGGTTATCAAATGGAAAATTATCATCTATAGGAGTAGAATCATCCTTAATGTGCTCAAGGCGACTCAAGTGGTCTGCCACTAGATTCTGGTTACCACTCCTATCCTTTATTTCTAAATCAAATTCTTGTAATAGCAGTATCCAACGTATGAGCCTTGGTTTGGACTCCTTTTTAGCTAATAGATACTTTAAAGATGCATGGTTCGAATACACTACTACTCTAGTACCAAGTAAATAAGCTCGGAATTTATCCAGAGCAAAAATAATAGCAAGAAGCTCTTTCTCAGTAGTACTATAATTGGACTGGGCAGTGTCTAAAGTCTTAGACGCATAAGCAATAACAAAAGGATCCTTACCTTCACGCTGAGCCAGCACTACTCCTACTGCATGGTTGGAAGCATCACACATGATTTCAAATGGCTGGCTCCAGTCTGGTCCTCTCACAATTGGAGCTTGAGTCAGGGCGGTTTTCAGCTTGTCAAACGCTTGTTTGCAATCCTCACTGAACTCGAACTCAATATCTTTCTGCAGTAATCTGGATAGGGGAAGTGCTACCTTACTAAAGTCCTTAATGAATCTTCGGTAAAAACCTGCATGTCCAAGGAACGAACGGACTTCCCTCACAGAAGAGGGGTAAGGCAAACTAGAAATAACATCCACCTTTGCTGGATCTACAGAAATGCCAGTATTAGATACAACATGTCCCAGTACGATTCTTTGTTTAACCATAAAATGACATTTTTCAAAATTCAATACAAGGTTTGTACTGACACATCTATCTAATACTCTAGATAAACTATCCAAGCAAAGGTTAAAAGAATCACCATAAACGCTAAAATCGTCCATAAAAACCTCCATACAGTCCTTAATAAGATTAGAGAAAAGACTCATCATGCACCTCTGGAAAGTAGCTGGTGCATTGCACAAGCCAAAGGGCATTCTCTTGTAAGCATAAATCCCAAAAGGACATGTAAAAGTGGTCTTTTCTTGATCCTCAGAAGCTATATGAATCTGGAAATAGCCTGTGTAACCATCTAAAAAGCAATAATGGGATTTACCTGACAGGCGATCCAGCATTTGATCAATGAATGGAAGTGGGCAGTGATCCTTACGGGTGGCTTGGTTGAGACGTCTGTAATCAATGTAGACTCTCCAAGCATTATGTACTCTGGTTGCTATGAGCTCTCCATGCTCATTCTTCACTGTAGTGACTCCAGACTTCTTGGGCACCACTTGCACTAGGCTCACCCATTCACTGTTTGAGATGGGGTAGATAATACCTGTCTCTAATAGTCTGGTCACTTCCTTCTTGACAACCTCTAAAATAGTGGGGTTCAATCTTCTTTGGGGTTGACGAACAGGTCTTGTTCCTTCTTCTAAAAATATCTTGTGCTCACAAACTTGAGGGTTGATGCCTACTATGTCTGCTAAACTCCACCCAATTACTTTTTTGTGCTTCCTCAGCACACTAAGTAACTGCTCTTCCTGTTGAGAAGTAAGGTCCTATGCAATGATAACTGGAAACTTCTGCTTGTCCTTGAGGCAAGCATATTTGAGGGGGAGAGGTTTCAATTCTAACTTATGGTCTGGCTCTGGATTATCTGGAACTAGTGGCAGTGGTAGAGTGCCTGCATTGTCCTCGGAATTCCCCACACTTGGACCTTGTCCTATATACTTATCTTCAAACTCTTCCTGGTGAACTTCAGCTACGGTTTCATCTATGATGTCATACTGGAAGATAGAACAATCTTCTGGAGGGTGTTTCATAACTCCATTCAGATTGAAGCTTACTACTCGGCCGTCTATTTCAAAAGAGTATGTGCTTGCAAAAGCATCTAATTTGAACTTCGAGGTCTTCAAGAAAGGTCTTCTGAGTAGGATTGATGATGGCTTCTCTGAGTCATTTCGGGGCATCTCCAGGATGTAAAAATCAATGGGGAAAGTGAGGCCTTTTATGCCCACCAATACATCTTCAACAACTTCAGCCACTGTAATAATACTTTTATCTGCTAACACAAAACGAGCTGCCGACCTCTTTAAGGGAGTGAGCCTCAAAACATCATATACAGATAAAGACATTATACTAATACATGCTCCTAAATCACACATGCAGTCAGAAAATATCACACCTCCAATGGTACAGTTAACCATGCATGGCCTGGATCACTACATTTTTCAGGTATATTTCCCATTAAAGCAGATATAGAACTTCCTAAAGGGATAGTTTCTAGTTCATTAATTTTGTCTTTATGTATGCACAAATCTTTTAAAAACTTTGCATATTTAGGTACCTGTTGAATGACATCAAAAAGGGGAAACAGTTACCTCAACCTTTTTGAAAATTTCTACCATTTTGGGATTAGGTTCCAACTGCTTCCTGGGCTTCCTTGCAAGTTATGGAAATGGAATAGGAACGACGTCCTCTATATTATCTGCCCCCTTTGGTGCTTCTTCCTGTGATTTGGAGTCTTCTTCTTCAGCCATGTCTTGCATGCTCTTTTCTTCTTCAACATCTTCTATTTTCACTACCTCTTCAGCTGAGGTGTGTTCAGATGGAGTTGGCTCTTCCCGATTCCTCTCTTGCAATGTGGTTCCGAACCTTAGGGTGATGGCATTAATACCACCCTTTGGGTTGGGTAATGGTTGAGAGGGGAGTCCACCAGAGCTTGAGGACTGGTTGTTGGAGTTGTTCATTGATCCAATCTGTGAGACAAGGGCTTGCAAAGTAAAATTCAAACCATTCTGAGTAGAAGTAAGGTTGTTTTCCATGGCCTGTTGTCTCCGATCAATGGATTATAGTAACTCATCATTAGGAGATGAAGATGGGTAAGTGATCTGAGAGGTCTGCTGAGATGCTTGAGGCTGTCTTAAATGAGGTGCTCTGTAGGACTAATTCTGATTCTGCTGCCTGAAGTTGTTATTGTTATTCCACCTCTGATTTCCATTATTATCTCTGCCTTCTCTGTTATAATTGTCCCTCCAACCCTGGTTAGAATTGTCTCTCCAACCTTAGTTAAAATTATCCTGCCATCCTTGGTTATAGTTGCCACCTTGATTGTACCCATGATTGGGACGGTCATGAAAGTTATGAGTGACTGCTACAGTGTTATCTTCTGGTTGGATTTGTAGACACTCATCGGTATAGTGACTGTAATATACACAGATTCCACATACTCTTTGTGGAACCAACTGCTGGCTGTGCTGTGGTGGAGAAGGCTGAACTTGCTGAGGCTGTTGTTGATTCAGTTGCATCTGCTTCAACAAGTTAGTCATTTCACATAAGCTCTGAGCTATAGCAGCAGTCTCTTTACTAGTGGATACCTCTGCAACAGCTCTTGACCGACTTTGTCTCTGCCTATGATTCCTAGTAGAGTCAGCTAAGTCGCTGATCAATTGCCATGCTTCTTCCGTAGTCTTATACTTTTTCATAGAACCATTGCTAGCACCTTCTAGTGTGGTCCTATCTTGAGATTTCAAACCCTGTGTAAAGTAGCCGAGCAACACTATCTTGTCAATCATATGATGGGGGCATGTGTCTCGAAGATTATTGAAGCGTTCCAAGTATTCATAGAGGGTCTCAGATTCATCCTGAACAATCATAGACATGTCCTTCCTTAGCTTATCGGCAACTTTAGCTGGAAAGAATTTATCCAGAAACTCCCCCCTAAGTGTATCCCAGTTGGAAACAGTTGTTACGGGTTGAGTGTAGTACCACTCTCTTGCCTTTCCCTCCAGAGAAAATGGGAAGGCTTTCAACAGAATGGAGATTTCATCAGTGCCATCACGCTTAACAGTAGAACAAGCAGTCTGGAAATCCCTAAGATGCTTGATAGGCTCTTGAGCAGGTAAGCCATGAAACTTGGGTATCAAGTTGAGTAGTGAAAACTTTATTTCAAAATGTACAGCTACTGCTGGGTGGTGTGCCTGAAATGGTTGGAGCATAAAATCAGGGGCTCCTTCCTCCTGGATAGTGACTCTTCTGGGCGCTGCCATGTCACCTGCACGTAAATGAACTGGATCAGTAGAGAGGGGGCTTGTTTCTTCCTTAGATGACGGTTCAGGTTCATCCTCAAAGAGGAGTCACCGACGCCGAGCTTGCCTTATACGTAAAAGAGTTCTTTCAATTTCAGGGTCAAATACTGGCAAGCTTGGATCAGGAAGTGAACGCATCATTTAACGAAAAAAACGTACAGCTCATAGTGATAGAATGAAAAGAAAAATTTCAATAAAAATAAATACCAATCAATAAATTAGCACAGTGTTGCAACTCCCCGGCAACGGCGCCAAAAATTGATGCGGGCAGAAATTGGTGAATTAAAAATTATTAAAATATATACGTTGCAAGTATAGTTCTTAACTCGCCAGAAATCCA
>NC_029774.3:115296664-115297072 GCF_000817695.3 Arachis duranensis | reverse complement strand
TAGTTGTCTATTGCAGAAATGAGTGCCTCCGTCACTGATTAGTACTCTGGGAACACCAAATCTGCTGAAGATGTGTTTCTGGAGGAATTTCAGCACGGTCTTGGTATCATTAGTGGGTGTAGCAATTGCTTCTACCCACTTAGATACATAGTCCACTGCCACCAGAATGTAAGTGTTTGAGTATGATAGTGGGAATGGCCCCATGAAGTTAATTCCCCATACATCAAACAATTCTATCTCTAATATCCCTTGTTGAGGCATGGCATATCCATGAGGCAAGTTACCAGCTCTTTGGCAACTGTCACAGTTACGCACAAACTCTCGGAAATCTTTATAGAGAGTAGGCCAGTAGAAGCCACATTAGAGGACTTTAGTGGCTGTTCGCTCACTTCCAAAATGTCCTCCATA
>NC_029774.3:115294586-115295360 GCF_000817695.3 Arachis duranensis | reverse complement strand
TAATTTAGTGACCTCTTTCTGCACCACCTCCTTCATGGCTGGATTTAGCCTCCTTTGTGGTTGAACCACTGGTTTGGCATTATCCTTCAACAGGATTTTGTGCCTGCATCTAGCTGGGCTAATGCCCTTAAGATCACTTATGGACCACCCAAGAGTTGTCTTGTGTGTCCTTAGCACTTGAATCAGTGCTTCCTCTTCCTGTGGATTTAAAGCAGAGCTTATAATCACTGGAAAAGTTTCACCCCCTCCCAGAAATGCATATTTCAGGGATGGTGGTAGTGGGTTGAGTTCAGGTTTGGGAGGCTTATCCTCCTCCTGAGGAATTTTCGAAAATTCCTTTGCTTTCTCTGGTTCTTCTTGATCAGGTTGAGCATCTTTGAAGATGTCCTCAAGCTCTGATTCTAGGCTTTCAGCCATATTGATCTCTTCTACCAGAGAGTCAATAATGTCAGCGCCCATGCAGTCATTTGGTGTGTCTGGATGCTGCATGGCTTTTACAGCATTCAACTTGAACTCATCCTCATTGACTCTCAAGGTTACTTCCCCTTTTTATACATCAATGAGAGTTCGTCCAGTTGCTAGGAAAGGTCTTCCTAGAATGAGAGTTGCACTCTTGTGCTCCTCCATTTCCAGCACCACAAAGTCAGTTGGAAAGGCAAATGGTCCAACCTTGACAATCATATCCTCTATTATGCCTGATGGATATTTAATAGAGCCATCAGCAAGTTGGAGGCATATCCGGGTTGGTTTGACTTCTCCAGTCAACCCAAGCTT
>NC_029774.3:115283203-115286759 GCF_000817695.3 Arachis duranensis | reverse complement strand
TGGTTGCTAGTCGGAATGATTGAGCGTTGGATAAACTCCAACCATCCTCTAGCCACGGGCTTGAGGTCATGCCTTCTTAGTTGAACCGGATTTCCTTTTGAATCTCTCTTCCATTGAGCGCCCTCTTCACAAATGTCTATGAGGACTTGGTCCAACCTTTGATCAAAGTTGACCCTAGAAAAGGAGATTAAGGAATGAGTCCACCTTAGTGAGGGTGGCGTCTTCCTCTTGAAGAACCAATGGTGCTCTTGAGCTCCTCTATGTCTCTTCGTTGCCTTTGTTGCTCCATCCTTAGTGATTTTGGTGCTCCCGATAGTTGTGTGGAGGAAAATATATCCCTTGAGGTATCTCAAGGATTTTTTGATGAGGAAATTCCTCATGCTCTTGTTGAGGTCCATGAGTGGGCTCTCTTGATGTGTAGTCAAATGCTCTACTACTGAGTTATTGACCCTTGAGATGAATCTCTCCATCTCCTATGACTCGGAGGCGGAAGCTTTTGTCCTCCCTTTCTTCTTTCTAGAGGTTTCTCCGGCGTTAGGTGCTATAAATGGTTATGGAAAAACAAAAAGCAATGCTTTTACCACACCAAACTTAGAAGGTTTGCTCGTCCTCGAGCAAAAGAAAAAAGAAGAGAGTAGAAGAAGAAGAAATAGAGGAGATGGATGTGGCTTTGAGGTTCGGCCAAAGGGGAAGAAGTAGTGTTTAGGTTGTGTGAAGATGAAGGGGTGAAGATGGGTTTATATAGGAGTGGAGAGAGGGGTAAGGTTCGGTCATGTATGGGTGGGTTTGGGAGGGAAAGTGGTTTGAATTTGAATGGTTAGGTAGGTGGGGTTTTATAAAGGATGGATGTGAGTGGTGAAGAGAATAGTGGGATTTGATAGGTGAGGGGTTTTTGGGGAAGAGGTATTGAGGTGATTGGTGAATGGGGGAAGAAGAGAGAGAGTGATGGTAGGGTCCCGTGGGGTCCACAGATCCTGTGGTGTCAAGGAAAAGACATCCTTGCACCAAATGGCATCAAAATCCACGTTTTACCGGGCTGGTGCCCATTTCTGGCATTTAACGCCAACTTCTTGCCCTTTCCTGGCGTTTAACGCCAGTCTGGTGCCCCTTTCTGGCGTTAAACGCCCAGAATGGTGCCAGACTGGGCGTTAAACACCCATTTGCTGCCCTTACTGGCGTTTAAACGCCAGCAAGGTCTTCCTCTAGGGTGTGTTGTTTTTCTTTCTATTTTTCAGTCTGTTTTTGCTTTTTTAATTGATTTTGTGACTTCCCATGATCATCAACCTACAGAAAACATGAAATAACAAAGGAAAAATAGATAAATATAACATTGGGTTGCCTCCCAACAAGCGCTTTTTTAATGTCAGTAGCTTGACAGAGGGCTCTCATAGAGCCTCACAGATGCTCAGAGAAATGTTGGAACCTTCCAACACCAAACTTAGAGTTTGAATGTGTGGGTTCAACACCAAACTTAGAATTTGGTTGTGGCCTCCCAACACCAAACTTAGAGTTTAACTGTGGGGGCTCTGTTTTGCTCTATTTTGAGAGAAGCTCTTCATGCTTCCTCTCCATCGTTACAGAGAGATATCCTTGAGCCTTAAACACAAGGGATTCTTCATTCACTTGAATGATCAATTCTCCTCTATCAACATCAATCACAGCTTTTGTTGTGGCTAGGAAGGGTCTGCCAAGGATGATGGATTCATCCATGCACTTCCCAGTCTCTAGGACTATGAAATCAGCAGGGATATAATAGTCTTCAACTTTTACCAGAACATCCTCTACAAGTCCATAAGCTTGTTTTCTTGAATTGTGTGCCATCTCTAGTGAGATTTTTGCAGCTTGCACCTCAAAGATCCCTAGCTTCTCCATTATAGAGAAAGGCATGAGGTTTATACTTGACCCTAGGTCACACAGAGCCTTCTTGAAGGTCATGGTGCCCACTGTACAAGGTATTGAGAACTTCCCAGGGTCCTGTCTCTTTTGAGGTAATCTCTGCCTAGTAAAGTTATCCAGTTCTTTGGTGAGCAAAGGGAGTTCATCCTCCCAAGTCTCATTACCAAATAACTTGTCATTTAGCATTTTAGCTTCATGATTGCTCCAATGTACTTGGCAACTTGCTCTTCAGTGACATCTTCATCCTCCTCAGAGGAAGAATACTCATCAGAGCTCATGAATGGCAGAAGTAAATCCAATGGAATCTCTATGGTCTCAGTGTGAGCCTCAGATTCCCATGGTTCCTCATTTAGGAAACTCATTGAAGGCCAGTAAACGTCCATTGAGGCCTTCCTCAGTGGCGCTCACTGCTTCTTCCTCTTCTCCAAATTCGGACATGTAGGTCATGTTAATGGCCTTGCACTCTTCTTTTGGATTCTCTTCTGTATTGCTTGGAAGAGTGCTAGGAGGGAGTTCAGTAATTTTCTTACTCAGCTGACTGATGAGCGGATATTTTATATGCTTTTTGGGAGTAATTTCATGTAGATTTTAGCATGTTTCAGTTAGTTTTTAGTAGAATAATATTAGTTTTTAGGAAAAAATCATATTTCTGGACTTTACTATGAGAGCGTGTATTTTTCTGTGATTTCAGGTATTTTCTGGCTAAAATTGAGAGAGCTGAGCAAAAATCTGAGTTAGGCCGAAAAAGGACTGCTGATGCTGTTGGATCCTGACCTCCCTGCACTCGAAATGGATTTTCTGGAGCTACAAGAGTCCAATTGGCGCGCTCTCAACGGCGTTGGAAAGTAGACATCCAGGGCTTTCCAGCAATATATAATGGTCCATACTTCCCGAGAGGATAGACGATGTAACTTGGCGTTGAACGCCAAGTACATGCTGCTGTCTGGAGTTAAACGCCAGAAAAACGTCATGATCCGGAGTTAAACGCCCAAAACACATCATAACCTGGAGTTTAACGCCAAGAAAGGCCTCTACTCGTGGATAGCTTTAGTCTCAACCCCAGTACACACCAAGTGGGCCCCAGAAGTGGATTTCTGCACCAATTATCTTAGTCTACTCATTTTCTGTAAACCTAGGTTACTAGTTTACTATTTAAACAACTTTTAGAGACCTATCTTGTACCTCATGACATTTTCAGATCTGAATTACATACTTTGTGACGGAATGAGTCTCTAAACTCCATTGTTGGGGGTGAGGAGCTCTGCAGCGTCTCGATGAATTAATGCAATTGTTTCTATTTCACTCAAACGTGTGTATGGTCCGATCTAAGATGTTTATTCGCGCTTAATTATGAAAGAGGTGATGATCCGTGACATTCATCACCTCTCTCAATCTATGAACGTGTGTCTGACAAACACCTCCGTTCTACATCAGACTGAATGAACTTCTCTTAGATTCCTTAATCAGAATCTTCGTGGTATAAGCCGGATTGATGGCGGCATTCATGAGAATCCGGAAAGTCTAAACCTTGTCTGTGGTATTCCGAGTAGGATTCTGGGATTGAATGACTGTGACGAGCTTCAAACTCCTGAAGGCTGGGCGTTAGTGACAGACGCAAAAGAATCAATGGATTCTATTCCAACCTGATTGAGAACCGACA
>NC_029774.3:115280948-115282825 GCF_000817695.3 Arachis duranensis | reverse complement strand
ATAGGATAGTTTCTTTTCAAAAATTTCTTTTCAAAAATATTATTTTTCTTAATTAACTGTTAATTTTTCGTGAGTTTAGTGTCTTATTCTAAGTTTGGTGTTAATTGCATATTTTATATCTTCTTTAAAAATCTCGTGTTAGTGTTCTTGGTTCTTCCTTGATCTTCAAGTTGTTCTTGGCAATTGGTTATACCCTTTGGAACCTTTTTCAAAAATAATTTTTCTTGGATTGAATCTTGTGCCAAACTTTAAGTTTGGTGTTTTCTTGTTAATCTTTTTATAATTTTCGAACATTTTATTAAAGTTTTCTAAAAATTTTAAGTTTGGTGTTCTTCCTTTTGTTCTTGGTGTTCTTGTGAATCTTCAAAGTGTTCTTGGATTTTTCTTGTGTCTTGATCTTAAAATTTTTAAGTTTGGTGTTCCTTGGTGTTTTCCTTCCAAAAATTTTCGAAAATAAGGAGCATTAGATCTAAAAATTTTAAGTCTTGTGCCTTTTGTGTGTTTTTCTCTTTCATCATAAAATTCAAAATTCAAAATTTTTTTTCTAATTAATTTTGAACTACTTTTTCGAAATTTTTTATAAAATTCAGATTTCAATTTCAAATTATTTTTCAATTTCTTTTGTTTCGTTTTTATTTTATTTTATAAAAATTATTTTTTTTATAAAATAGACAATAGCAACATACATACCATCTCTTTTATTCCATTATGGAATTAAGGGGGAATGATCAGTCCAGGAGGACTCTGGGGTCATATGCTAACCCCACTACTGCTTCATATGGGGGTAGTATCTATATACCCTCCATTGGAGTTAGTAGCTTTGAGTTGAATCTTCAGCTCATTATCATGGTGCAGCAAAACTGCCAGTATTCTGGTCTTCCACATGAAGAGCCTACAGAGTTTCTGGCACAATTTTTACAATTTGCTGACACAGTACATGATAAAGAAGTGGATCAAGATGTCTACAGATTATTACTATTTCCATTTGCTGTAAAAGATCAAGCTAAAAGGTGGTTAAATAACCAGCCTAAGAACAGCATAAAAACATGGAAACAGCTGTCAGAAAAATTCCTGAATCACTATTTCCCTCCAAAACGGATAACACAGCTAAGGCTAAGCATCCAAGGCTTCAAACAATGAGATAATGAATCCCTTTATGATGTCTGGGAGAGATACAAAGAGATGCTAAGAAAATGCCCCTCTGAAATGTTTTCAGAGTGGGTGCAATTAGACATCTTCTACTATGGGCTTACAGAAAAACAATTGAAGAAGCTCAAGAGCTTATTGATACAGTTGCCAGAAATCAACATCTGTACCTAAGCAGTGAATCTTCCATGAAAGAAGAAGCTAAAACAGTAACTGCAGAACTCAGTCCGGTGGATCAGGCTAATGAATTTAATCAGCAACTAGACTTTCTAACTCAACAGCTAGCCGAATTCAAGGAAATATTACAGGAGACAAGAATGGCCAACAAAAATATGGAAGTGCAATTAAAGCAGACAGAAAAGCAACTGTCAAAACAAATAGCAGAAGAATGCCAAGCAATTCAATTAAGAAGTGGGAAAACATTAAATACCTCACTTCAAAGCAGTAGGAAGCCAAGAAATGAACAGATGTCTACTCAAAATCCCTCTGAGGACAATCAGAGCCCAGAGAGGAATGATGCTGGCGCTGAACGCCCAGACCATGCTCATTCCTGGCGTTCAACGCCAGAAACAAGCATGTATCCGACGTTGAACGCCCAAAGTGAACATGGTTCTGGCGTTCAAACGCCAGTAACGAATAAGGAAGTGGCATCTAACGCCACTCCAGCTTCCACCCCTAGCATTCAAATGCCAGTGGGTGATCAGTCACATACAAGTGCTGATAACAACCCT
>NC_029774.3:115280287-115280582 GCF_000817695.3 Arachis duranensis | reverse complement strand
AAACCCTCATTGACGTCCAAAAAGGGGAAGTAACCTTGAGAGTCAATAAGGAGGAGTTCAAGTTGAATGTTGTCAAAGCCATGCAACATCCTGACACCCCAAATGACTGCATGAGTGTTGATATTATTGACTCTCTGGTAAGAGAGGCCAATATGGCTGAGAGTCTCGAATCAGAGCTAGAAGACATCTTTAAAGATGTTCAGCCTGATTTGGAGGAATCAGAGAAGATAATAGAACCTCTGAAAATCCCTCAAGAAGAGGAGAAACCTCCAAAACCCGAACTCAAACCATTACC
>NC_029774.3:115278083-115279175 GCF_000817695.3 Arachis duranensis | reverse complement strand
AATGTTAAGGCAATCAGAAGCTTTCTGGGGCATGCAGGATTCTATAGGAGGTTTATAAAGGATTTTTCAAAAATCGCCAAACCTCTGAGCAACCTGCTAGCTGCTGACACGCCATTTATCTTTGATAAAGAGTGTCTACAGGCATTTGAGACTCTGAAAGCTAAATTGGTTACTACACCAATCATCTCTGCACCAGACTGGACATTACCATTTGAATTAATGTGTGATGCCAGTGACCATGCCATTGGTGCAGTGTTGGGACAAAGGCATGACAGGCTTCTGCACGTCATCTACTATGCCAGCCGTGTTCTAAATGATGCACAGAAGAATTACACAACCACAGAAAAAGAGCTACTAGCAGTGGTTCATGCCATTGACAAATTCAGATCCTATTTAGTAGGATCAAAAGTGATTGTGTACACTGATCATGCTGCTCTTAAATATCTACTCACAAAGCACGATTCAAAACCCAGACTCATTAGATGGGTGTTGCTTCTGCAAGAGTTTGATATAGAAATAAGAGACAGAAAAGGGACAGAAAACCAAGTAGCAGATCACCTAAGGGACAGAGAATCAAGTGGCAGATCACCTGTCCCGAATAGAACCAGTGGAAGGGGCGTCCCTCCCTCTCACTGAGATCTCTAAAACCTTTCCGGATGAGCAACTGTTTGCCATCCAGGAAGTGCTATGGTTTGCAGACATTGCAAACTACAAGGCAGTGAGATTCATATCCAAAGAGTACAGTAGGGTGCAATCAAAGAAATTAATCACAGATGCAAAGTACTATCTTTGGGATGAACCATATCTCTTCAAGAGATGTGCGGACGGAGTAATCCGTAGATGTGTGCCTAAAGAGGAAGCACAGAAGATCCTTTGGCATTGCCATGGATCACAGTATGGAGGACATTTTGGAAGTGAACGAACAGCCACAAGAGTCCTCCAAAGTGGCTTCTACTGGCCTACTCTCTATAAAGATTCCCGAGCGTTTGTGCTTAATTGTGATAGTTGCCAAAGATCAGGCAACCTACCTCACAGTTATGCCATGCCTCAACAAGAAATCTTGGAGATTGAGTTGTTTGATGTATGGGGCAT
>NC_029774.3:115276663-115277688 GCF_000817695.3 Arachis duranensis | reverse complement strand
TGGATGATGCTCTGTGGGCATACAGAACAGCATTTAAGACCCCTATAGGTACCTCTCCATACCAGCTTGTGTATGGAAAGGCGTGTCACTTGCCAGTGGAACTGGAGCACAAGGCCTACTGGGCAACCAGATTCCTGAACCTTGATGCCAAGTTAGCTGGAGAAAGACGATTGCTTCAGTTAAATGAGCTAGAGGAATTTAGACTCAATGCTTTCGAAAATGCAAAAATTTACAAGGAGAAAGCAAAAAGGTGGCATGATAAGAAATTGTCATCCAGAGTCTTTGAGCCAGGACAGAAGGTTCTGTTATTTAATTCAAGGCTCAAATTATTCCCTGGGAAATTAAAATCCCGGTGGAGAGGTCCATATGTAATCACAAGCGTATCACCATATGGATACATAGAACTTCAGGATAGTGACTCTAACAAAAAGTTCATTGTTAATGGGCAAATAGTTAAACACTATCTTGAAGGTAATTTCGAGCAAGAATGCTCAAGACTGAGACTTAATTGAAGATCAGTGATAGTCCAGTTAATGACATTAAAGAAGCGCTTGCTGGGAGGCAACCCAGCCATTTACAAAGTTTATTCACTAATTAAATAAATTTTCTTTTCTTTACAGGTTTGAGTCCAAGTATCTTCAAAGGTGAAATAACAATTGGTTGAAGTCACAGAGCTACAGGGAAATTTGGAAGCTCACTGGCATGAGAAAAGCCAGTAAGAAATGCTTTGGGCATTAAACGCCCAAAAGAAGCACCCACTGGGCGTTTAACGCCAGTAAGAGGCGTTAAATGCCAGAAAGGAGCATCTTCTGGGCGTTAAACGCCAGAAAGAAGCACCTTCTGGGCGTTTAACGCCAGTCTGCTAGCATCCTGGGCGTTCAGAAAAACGCCCAGTGACAAAGGACTTCCTGGCGTTCAACGCCAGAAAGAAGCATCATCTGGGTGTTGAACGCCCAGGAGAAGCAACAAGTGGGCGTTAAACGCCCAAAACATGCATCGTTTGGGCGTTTAACGCCAGGATGGTG
>NC_029774.3:115273966-115274250 GCF_000817695.3 Arachis duranensis | reverse complement strand
ATATTTTCTGGCTGAAATTGAGGGAGCTGAGCAAAAATCTGAGTTAGGCTGAAAAATGACTACTGATGCTGTTGGATCCTGACCTCCCTGCACTCGAAATGGATTTTCTGGAGCTACAAGAGTCCAATTGGCGCGCTCTCAACGGTGTTGGAAAGTAGACATCCAGGGCTTTCCAGCAATATATAATAGTCCATACTTCCCAAGAGGATAGATGACGTAACTTGGCGTTGAACGCCAAGTACATGCTGCTGTCTGGAGTTAAACGCCAGAAAAACGTCATGATC
>NC_029774.3:115273509-115273702 GCF_000817695.3 Arachis duranensis | reverse complement strand
TCTGAATTACATACTTTGTGACGGCATGAGTCTCTAAACTCCATTGTTGGGGGTGAGGAGCTCTGCAGCGTCTCGATGAATTAATGCAATTGTTTCTATTTCACTCAAACGAGTGTATGGTCCGATCTAAGATGTTTATTCGCGCTTAATTATGAAAGAGGTGATGATCCGTGACACTCATCACCTCTCTCAA
>NC_029774.3:115272475-115273262 GCF_000817695.3 Arachis duranensis | reverse complement strand
GTTAGTGACAGACGCAAAAGAATCAATTGATTCTATTCCAACCTGATTGAGAACCGACAGATGATTAGCCGTGCTGTGACAGAGCATAGGAACGTTTTCACTGAGAGGATGGGAAGTAGCCACTGACAATGGTGACACCCTACATGCAGCTTGCCGTAGACGTGCTTTACAAACAATTGAGTTAAATATTACATTCCAGAAATTCAGAGGACAAAGCATCTCCAAAACTCCAACATATTTCTCATTACTGCACAACAAGTAACGTTTTTATTCTCCATTATTAAAGTAATAATCATTTATTTTATACCCTTTTTCTTTATTAAAATACGAAGTTAAAGAATCCTATTGATATCCTGATTAAGATAAATAAAATAAGTATTGATTGCTTCAAACCAATAATCTCCGTGGGATCGACCCTTACTCACGTAAGGTATTACTTGGACGACCCAGTGCACTTGCTGGTTAGTTGTGCGAATTACAAATTCGTGCACCACTGACCCACTTGTGCCTCTAAGTTTCTAATGGAGGACCTTATTTTAGTCATAAAACTTTGAGTGATTTTGATTAGATCAGAGACCATGGTTGCTAAGTCAGAGTGGCTCTGCTTAGAATTCTCTGTCTGTTGCTGAGAAGATGATGGAAAAGGCTTGCCATTGCTAAACCTGTTTCTTCCACCATTATTGTTGTTGAAACCTTGTTGAGGTCTCTGTTGATCCTTCCATGAGAGATTTGGATGATTTCTCCATGAAGGATTATAGGTGTTTCCATAGGGTTCTCCCATGTAATT
>NC_029774.3:115253529-115272459 GCF_000817695.3 Arachis duranensis | reverse complement strand
TCAAAGATCCCTAGCTTCTCCATTACAGAGAGAGGCATAAGGTTTATGCTTGACCCTAGGTCACACAGAGCCTTCTCGAAGGTCATGGTGCCTACTGTACAAGGTATTGAGAACTTCCCAGGGTCCTGTCTCTTTTGAGGTAATCTCTACCTAGTCAAGTCATCCAGTTCTTTGGTTAATCAATCTCAAGAACTCCTTTCTTCTGATTCGTCCCATTATTCACAGGATTCCTTTCAGAAGTGTACATGAATTGGTTATTTGCAACCATTTCAATCAGTTCTTGAGCTTCTGCAGGCGTCTTCTTTAGATGAAGAGAGCCTCCAGCAGAACTATCCAATGACATCTTGGACAGTTCAGACAGACCATCATAGAAGATACATATGATGCTCCATTCAGAAAGCATGTCAGAAGGACACTTTCTTATCAATTGTTTGTATCTTTCCCAAGCTTTATAGAGGGATTCACCTTCTTTCTGTCTGAAGGTTTGGACTTCCACTCTAAGCTTGCTCAATTTTTGAGGTAGAAAGAACTTTGCCAAGAAGGCATTGACTAGCTTTTCCCTTTGTTAGCTTTCGCTTCAAGGTCCTTTCAGGTTCAGGGTCACCCTCAACAAGAATGCTTTTGTCTTTGCTCCTGCTCATATGAAAGAGAAGAGAACAAGAAAATATGGAATCCTCTATGTCACAATATAGAGATTCCTTGAGGTGTCAGAGGAAAAGAAAAATAGAAGGAAGAGGTAGAAGAATTCGAACTTATCAAGAAAGATGGAGTTTGAATTGTTGATAGTGGAGGAGTGTTAGTCCAAAAGTAGAAGGATGTGAGAAGAGGGGAAGAATTTTCAAAAATAAATTAAAAAGATTTTAAAAATATTTTGAAAAATACTAATTGATTTTCAAAAACTAAGAGTGGAAAAGAAATCAAGTGATTTTTGAAAAAGATTTTGAAATAAGAAATTAAAAAGATATGATTGAAAACTATTTTGAAAAAGATGTGATTAATAAGATATGATTGAAAAGATATAGTTTTAAAAAGATATGATTGAGGAGATATGATTGAAAAACAAATTAAAAAGATTTGATTTTTAAAATTGGAAAGAAATTGATTTTGAAAAGATATGATTTGAAAAAGATTTGATTTTGAAAAATTTTGAAAACTTGAAAAAAATTGGCATTAAAAACAAAATCTTCCCTCTTGTGCCATCCTGGCGTTAAATGCCCAGAATGGTGCACATTCTGGCGTTTAACGCCCAAAACTCACCCCTTTTGGGCGTTAAACGCCCAGCTAGGCATCCTGGCTGGCGTTTAAACACCAGTTTTCCTTTTTCACTAGGCGTTTTGAACGCCCAGCTTTTTCTGTGTAATTCCTCCGCAGTATGTTCTGAATCTTCAATTCTCTGTATTATTGACTTGAAAAGACACAAATTAAAAAATTTTTTGGATTTTTAATAATGAGGAATAATCAAAATGCAACTGAAATCAAATAAACAATGCATGCAAGACACCAAAGTTAAAAGTTTGTATACTATTGACACTAACAAGTGGAGAATGCATATGAGAAACAACAAAACACTCAAGACAAGAGAATTTAAAGATCAAAGCAAGTAAATCATCAAGAACAACTTGAAGATCACTGAAGACACATGAAAAAATGCAAGAAGAATAGAAATATGCAATTGACACCAAACTTAAAATGAGACTAGTGTCTCAATAAGAAACATAAAATATTTTTGGTTTTTTATGATTTTGTAATTTTTTTTTGTTTGTTCGAAAATTAAGTGGAAAAGAAAATAAAGATATCAAAATTCTTAATAAGAATTCCAAGAATCATGCAATGTTAGTCTAAAGCTTCAGTCTAAAGGAATTAGACCTGGCTAGCCAAGCTTCAGCAGGACATTGCATTCAAGAGCTAAATTGATGAAAATCAATCAGCTTTGGTGATGATAAGAACATCACCTTGAAACACTAGAATTCATTCTTAAGAACTCTGAAGAAAAATACCTAATCTAAGCAACAAGATGAACCGTCAGTTGTCCAAACTCAAACAATCCCCGGCAACGGCGCCAAAAACTTGGTGCACGAAAATGTGATCATCAATGGCGCCATCAACATGGTACGCACAATTGCAATCTCAACTCTTTATCACAACTTCGCACAACTAACCAGCAAGTGCACTGGGTCGTCCAAGTAATAAACCTTACGCAAGTAAGGGTCGATCCCACGGAGATTGTTAGTATGAAGCAAGCTATGGTCATCTTGTAAATCTCAGTCAGGCAGATTCAAATGGTTATGAATGATTTATGAATAAAGCATAAAATAAAGATAGAGATACTTATGTAATTCATTGGTGAGAATTTCAGATAAGCGTATGAAGATGCTTTGTCCCTTCCGTCTTTCTACTTTCCTACTGTCTTCATCCAATCCATCTTACTCCTTTCCATGGCAAGCTGTATGTAGGGTTTCACCGTTGTCAGTGGCTACCTCCCATCCTCTCAGTGAAAATGTTCAACGCGCTCTGTCACAGCATGACTAATCATCCGTCGGTTCTCAATCAGGTTGGAATAGAATCCAGTTATTCTTTTGCGTCTGTCACTAACGCCCAGCCTTCAGGAGTTTGAAGCTCGTCATAGTCATTCAATCATGGAATCCTACTCAGAATACCACAGACAAGGTTTAGACCTTCCGGATTCTCTTGAATGCCGCCATCAATTCTAGCTTATACCATGAAGATTCCGATTAAGAAATCCAAGAGATAAACATTCAAGCCTTGTTTGCTTGTAGAACAGAGGTGGTTGTCAGGCACACGTTCGTAAGTGAGAATGATGATGAGGGTCACATAATCATCACATTCATCATGTTCTTGGGTGCGAATGAATATCTTAGAACAAGAATGAGCTGAATTGAATAAAAGAACAATAGTAATTGCATTAATACTCGAGGTACAGCAGAGCTCCACACCTTAATCTATGGTGTGTAGAAACTCCACCGTTGAAAATACATAAGAACAAGGTCTAGGCATGGCCAAATGGCCAGCCTCCCATAACGTGATCAAAAGATTCAAAGATCTAAAGATCTTATCTAAGAACTAGACGTCCAAAGATGATCAAAAGATCTAAAATGATCCAAAGATAAAAATACAATAGCAAAAGGTCCTATTTGTAGAGAACTAGTAGCCTAGGGTTTACAAGGATGAGTAAATGACATAAAAATCCACTTCCGGGCCCACTTGGTGTGTGCTTGGGCTGAGCATTGAAGCTTTCATGTGTAGAGACTTTTTCTGGAGTTAAACGCCAGCTTTTATGCCAGTTTGGGCGTTTAACTCCAATTTTCGTGCCAGTTCTGGCGTTAAACGCTGGGAATTCTGAAGCTGATTTGCAACGCCGGTTTGGGCCATCAAATCTCGAGAAAAGTATGGAATATTATACATTGCTCGAAAGCCCAGGATGTCTACTTTCCAACGCAATTAAAAGCGCGCCAATTGGGCTTTTGTAGCTCCAGAAAAATCCACTTCGAGTGCAGGGAGGTCAGAATCCAACAGCATCTGTAGTCCTTTTCAGCCTCTGAATCATATTTTTGCTCAGGTCCCTCAATTTCAGCCAGAAAATACCTGAAATCACAAAAAAACACACAAACTCATAGTAAAGTCCAGAAAAGTGAATTTTAACTAAAAACTAATAAAAATATACTAAAAACTAACTAAAACATACTAAAAACATACTAAAAACAATGCCAAAAAGCGTATAAATTATCAGCTCATCAGCAACCTTTCTTGAACCCTTTTTAAAATTTTCTTTTTCTTTCTTAATTTGCTCTATCTGTCTTATTCTCTCAGCTAATTGGGAAGGATCTAAAGTATGTTGATTAACAAGTTTTCTCCTAACTCCAAATTCTAGCCCATTAGTAGCCATTTTGAAACCTTTAGATTCTAGAATCGGAGTAAAACATTTATTTCTCATGTTTCTAAACTGTGCCAAATAAGTGTCAATGGATTCTTCCTCTGCACGTTTGACAGAGAATAAATCTATAAGACTAACTTTTAATTCACCTTGGAAAAATTGATCATGAAAATTTCTTTCTAATTGTGCCCAAGAATGAATAGAATTTGGTCTCAAATTGGAGAACTATGTAAATGCATTTTTTGTTAAAGAAGAAGAAAAATATCTCATCTTGAGATATTCATTAGAAGCTGCTTCCCCAATTTCAACAGTATATCGAGCAATATGCTCTATTGTAGACTCATTTTCTTCTCCAGAAAATTTTGTAAGGGATTTTGGAATTTTCCAACCTCTTGGAAGCTCTGCTTGTTGGACACATTCAAGAAAAGTGGACACAAAATATGGCCTATTTAAGCAACAAACATTAAATCCCAAATGGTTTAACACTTGTTCGACATTTTTAGCTAGATTATAATTCCCCGTAAGTTGTTTTGCCTAAGTCTTTCCAATATATCATTAGCATTTTGACCATGTCTAGGCATATGAACATCATAATTAGGAATCGCTCTGCCGCTCTGATTGACATTATCAAATCTTAAATACTGGTTGTCATTTTCTTCTAAATTTACCACAGTAGCAATCCTATTAACTTGTCTATTTAATTGTTCAATTCTAGTGTTTGTTTTTTTCTAAAAGAAGATTTAAAACTGTCACCATTTGATGAGTTAACATGTTTACTAGATTATGGTGGCTTTCATCCATCTATTACCTAATATTTGCTAAAGATCCCACTGTTTGACTAGGTTGATTAACAGGCATTGCTCTTGACATGTCAGGAAACACAGGTCTGAAATTTTCTATCCTAGTGACAGCGAATTTAGCAGAATTAGATGCACTGTTATTTCCTGTATTAATAGCATGTGAAAAATTTTGTTGTGATATGTGTGAACCTGATACCTCAGAAACAGGTACATTTGACATGCCATATGGATTTTGATAAAGAGGATTTTGAAAAGTTTAGTAGAGAGGCACAGGCAATCCTTGTGTCACCATGGGGGGACATACCCCAGTGGCAAGCCATATGGCGGCCACCCTACGATAATTATGTGAGATGCATTTAATCCTGTATGGGCATGGCCAACGCCATCATGCCTCACTAACAGCAAGGTAGGCTCTCCGTTTGAAATTACAGGAGAATTTACAGATTCATTTTCTCTAGTCTCATCACTAGAAGTAGAAGAAGATGATGCAGAAGTATTTGACATGTCAACTGACGCTAATTTCTTTGCCTCTGGATGCACGAACTTACCACTGCGCAACCACATGCAAATTCAAAACTCCTGGTTTTCCTTTTGACAATTACAATCTATTGACAATGTCCCATTGGGCGTGCCAATTTGTTTTACTTAAATTTTGTTTATGTTTAAAAGAAAACGTGGGTATCTCAACGTTGCAATTGTAACGTCAAATAAAATTAAAAGGAATAAAAGTAACAAATAAACATATAAATGCAAGGTGTCGGTGGCGAAGTAAATTGCAGAAATTGAAATAAACAGGAAATTAAAAAGAAGATGAAGGAAGAAACATGAATGTAAAAGAGAAGAAGACATAAAAGTAGAGGAATTTTATTAATAAAAACTGGAAAAAAGCAAAGTACAAGTGTTTGAGTTCAGAGGAATTACTTAAGATTCCCAATTTTACTCTGTGATGGCAAGGGGTTGAGAGCATTTTGGGTTTCTAAGTGTTTTCCAAGAAGAACTGAACTGCTTACAATGCGTTCCTAAAGCTTTATTTATAGACTAATCTAATGTCAGCTGACAGTTACCATTTGTACACCTGTTGCGGGAAATTTAGATGGGCCCGTAACTGTTCCCGCACCTCTTGTGAATTTCAAAAATCAAATAGATAACTGACTGTCAAATGATCTAATTTAAGTTAAAATAGATATAAATATTATATATGGAGACATCACCATGTAACTAACTATTTCTTTTTATAATTTTCTTATAAAAATTATATTTTGTCTAACAGGTAGTATCAAGCTTGTTCAAGGTTATTTGTTCAATGAGTTTAAATTTGATGCACTCCAAGTCCTCTAATCACGTTTTTGTTTTTTTAATGATTTATTAGTGTAAAAAATATTTATTTTTATATGGTTACACCTTTCTTTATCTTTTTTTTGTCAAAGTCTTTTTCATTTTCTTCTACTTTCTTCTTTTAATTTTTTTTATTTCTAAGTCACCCTTGGTTCCCTAATTTTCGTTTCCTCTCCCAATTCATTCCTATGCTAGATTTCCTTTTTAATTCACTCCATTTTCTAATTCACTCATTCCATATATCTTATTTCTCTCCGAAACCATCAAATACCAATTCTGATTTTCTCTATCCCATGAGCAACAAATCAGAGACTTAAAACCCCCATATAATTGACAGTGATATATTGTATCTGATGCTATGACGGTGGAGGGTACCAGACGGTGGAGGGTACCAGCCTTCAGATGGTACCCAAAGAAATATGAAACTGCTCTCGTGAAATTATCGGAGTTTGGGAAAACCTCTACAATTCACAATCTTAAAGGGATTTGTAAATCCTACTCCCCCGAGGTTTTATCTGTGAAACAAAAAATCAATCTCGACAAATTGAAGAAAAACTAAGATATTGTGGTTTCAAGGAATGGTTTATTATGGATCCGGATCGATTATCTGGGGTTTGGCAATGGCATGAAGGGATGGTTACACTGTTCATATTTTACAGAGTCTTCATTGTGCCATCAGTTCTGACAGCTAGTTCTAATGATCCCTATGGTGTTCTAGGTGTTTATCTCTGTTCAAATGATCAACATAGAATAGCTCAGTTTGCTGAATTAACTTCAGTCACCCAATAGTTCGATGGTAAGGTTGTGTTAATGGGTGATTTTAATGTCATTTCTAATCAATTGGAGAAATTGGGTGGGGTGTTAAATCTCCTTCTTCTATTGAAACTTTTAATAGCTTTATTGATGATAATTCCCCGATTGATATTGGTATGGTCGGAAGACCATTCACTTGGTCGAATAGGCAGAGTGGTGATGAGTTGATACATGAAAGACTGGACCGATTCCTAGTAGGAGTGGATTGGCAGCAACTCCATCCCAATACATCGGTTCTTAGATTGTTAGAATCAGGGTCGGATCACTCCTTTCTTCTCTTAGACTCTAATCAGAGAACCGAAAGATCTAAATGGCGATTCAAATTCCAAGAAAGATGGTGTTTCAATGATGAAATAAGACAGATTGTTAGAGAGGTTTGACACGAACAGATTGATGGTTCAGCCATATATATCCTAGCTCAACAAATAAAGTGTTCTCGACATCAGATTGTTAGATGGCAGCAAGAACACAGATCTAATTCAAAGGTGGAGATTGATTTACTATCGTCTGAATTAAAGGAACTTCATTTAGCAGGAATTCATCACAACTAGAAAATTGCTTAATACAGATAGATTTACAGACAGATTTGGTCTTTATTACAAATGAATTTTTGTTACCGACAGATTTTGTCTCTCTATAAAAACCTGGTCAGAAATTATTTACCGATGGATTTTTTTTGGTCGAAAAATTACTGACGAATTTTTACTAGTTACCGATAGGTTTTCCCTCGGTAATTCTCCCCTCTATTTCCCTGAAACGTCAAACTTTTCGACAGATTTTTCGTCGGTAATTAGAGACAGATTTTCCGACAGATTTTTTGTCGATAATTAGAGACAGATTTTTTGACGGATTTTCCATCGGTAATTGGCAACAGATTTTTTGACAGATTTTTCGTCTGTAATTGAAACCTTGAAAAATCATCCCAAACTCTGAATACAGTCTGTAAATCCGTCAGTAAAGTAAAATAGAATTTTTTTTAGATTTTTCTATTGCAAAATAAACTTGTTTTTATACAAAATAAATACAAATTTAATACAAATTTTTATCTAATTTGTATTCTAATATTTATAATATTTCAAAAAATAAACAAATTTATCGTATTATCAAATTAAAAGAAAAGTACTATAAACAAGCATGTTAATATAATTCAAAACATAAACAAAGTGTAGATCATCAACTATAATTTTCAGTATATTTTGGCTATAATTCAAATCATCAAATGTGTATTGATCTCTCTATTTTGGCTATAATTCCCAGTATCTTTCTCCTTTGATGCAGTCAGCTCTTAGAAGTTCACTCTGGCCATTGAGGGGTGGCTAGCACGCCTGATAGAATTTTGCAAAGCAATATACTTAATTGCTCTGTACAATAGATCGACCCGTTTAGCATTTACTAATGTACTCTTTTACTAATTTAACCCTAATTCTAACGGCCTATTTTGAATAATTCTATTAGAAATTAAATTTCTATGAAAATTAATTTGATTTTTAATGTTTAAAATAAATCAATAAAATCATGTCATTAAATTGTATAAAATAATTAAAATAATTATATTTTTTATTAATTTTTTCATCTAAAATTTGTTTACCTATTTTAAAAAATAAAAAAAAATTGTTTTGCATTTTTATAAAGTAGAATGCTAAAACCAAAGCTAACAACTGATAAAGCTATCGACGCAAAATAACCATTCACAAATATTTTAATTAAAAAATAAATTCATACAATAGAAATATTTGTTTGTCAAAATAAAAAATAAAAAATATTACTCAAAATCTATTTCAAAAGAGACATGTGCTTTGTAAAACTAATCACCATAAAATCAATCCAACTTGTTACCCATCCATCATAAATACAACTCTGTTGGACACACAAAAAAATCAACTAAATTTACTCTTTACTACCGTACAAATAGTTGAATAAATATATATAATTCAAACATAAACAGCATATATATAAATTTAGGGTCTTTGCTTTTTATACGATAATAAATTTATATGTATCGATACATTAAAAATATTTGACACAAAATTCTCCCTCTTCAAGGCAACTCCATTTTTTATTCAGTTATACTGTTGTATTGTCAACTTTTAACAAATCGAGATTGGTTTAATATCTAATGGTCTGGGAGCGAAATTTACTACTATTTGCGAGTACTAATTTTTTTACAGTGCATCAAAAACCTTTCGATTGAATAGAAACTTAAGGAAATCTGAAAAATAAATGAAAAAGACTTTAAAAATAAATTGACTGAATTTGAAATGAATTGTATTGAGTTTTAAATAAAACAATAAACTGCCCTCGATCAGATAAAAGAACTTTTGAAATGGAAAATAAAAATACTATAAAATTAGACAAAGAAATTAAATGTTGCTTGAAAGATAAACTTGCAAGAAAAATAAAGTTTGCAGAAAATATATATGAAAAGGTAAAACTGTGGAATGAACCCTACAGAAAAGAAACTCGAATACAGATTCAGAAAATCGCTGGGATATGATATGAGTGTGCTTGAGTATTTTTTGAGGCAAAGTTCCAACCTTTGCTCCTTCGGGCTTTCCTATTTATAAAAATATTCAATCAATAATGTTAAAATGTAACCTCCACGTCCATTAATCCATAAGTAATCGTTCCCACTCTTTCTCCTTAACATGGGTAACGACCAGAAGTAGCCTTCAAAAATTGGATTCTAAAATTAAGCACATCGAACAACTTATTGATTAACCGTGTGTTGATCGAAATATTTACTTTCGAAAGATTAAGCTGATTCGAAATGTTAGTAAAGTGTCAAAAGGGAAGCAGAGGCCGAAAGATACACGTGCAAGTGTTAACTAAAAAATATTTGACATGGACTCGATTTTGATACTTTGATTAATCAAACAGTTATTCGAAATGGAGAATCGAATGGTTTATCGAATGAAGAAATAGACTGTTACTCGAGCGGGAATTTTGAAGGCTTTCTTTGAGTTAGGAATTTGTTGGTAAAACTCATGGGCAAAAGTGCGGGAACCGTTACCTAGGAATTTGCATACAAGGCAGCATTGTGCAATTAATGGTCGGTTATGGAATGAGTTATAAATATTAGTGAGTCCTAGGAAATAGGGGTTAGAACTTTGCTTCAGAAATTACACACGCATACTCATATCCCAAAGACTTTCTGAGTCTGCTTCGAGTTAATTATCTGTAGGGTTCCTTCCTGATGTCTTTATTTTCCATTTATCTTTTCTGCAATCTTTACCTTTCTTGCAAATTTATCTTTCAAGCAACATTTACTTTCTTTGTTCAAAATTTAAGTTTCCAAATCTTTACTTTTCGTATCAAAAGTCCTTTCATCCAATCAAAGGCGTTTTACTACTTTGTTTAAATTCAATGCAAACCATTTTGATTCCAGTCAGTTTTATTTTTTGAATTCTTTATTTTACACTTCTTTTAGTCCTTTACACTTTTTGAACTCATTTCCTATCTTAATGCTCGTCTAATTTGAGGACCTTTGATGTACTTATAGAAAAACTGGTACCTGCAAAAGAGAAGTAGGTTTCGCTCCCAGACCATTAGAATCAAACCACCATTGATTTGCTAAAAATTAACAAAACAAATTGGCATGCCCGGTGGGACAATTTTAGACTGTAGTGTGTCAAAATATTTTTTGGTGTCATTTGGTGTATGCAATTGAAAAGTGAAAGGATTATTCACATGGCTGATGAAGTGTCAAATGTGAATGGTGGTTCGTCCACCAATGACAGCATAGCAGTAACTGTGCAATCTTTGGACGTTACTTCACGTTTGGAAGGTTGGGTTGTAAGTGAAAGTACGGTGGTTACTAGTATACAAACTGAAAATATCAGACGTAATATTCGTCCACGTGGTAACTTACCACCAGTCTAGCCTCCAGTAACCGCCGGTTGGCCTCCTTATGGCCTTCCTCATGGTTATACTTCACCAGTGAGTGGTTTTGTTGCTCCTGTTTATTTTGGAGGTGTAAATGGAGTAAATAATTCTCAAAATCACAACTGTATTTTGAATTTTCCCGTGATTATAATGTGGGTTCTACGTCGAATGCTTCTAATTCTATAGCAGCATTTCGACAACATGTAGAGGAAAGTCATCATGATTTGGTCAATTTATTGACTTAACAAATGACTACAATTCTAAATCCTATGATGACTGATCACGAAATGAAATTTGAACGTCCTGCAAGGCAAGTTGAACGAATTGCTCGAATCATTGATTATGATGAAGGAGAAAGGCATGATGCTAGGGGGAATGATGAAGGATTCAAAAATGTATTCCAAAATAAAAACAATGTTTTAAACAGAGAGAATCCTCAAATAGTTTCCCGTCGCCAAAATGCAGATGATGTTCTAACCCGATTACGTGCTAATCATGGTGGTGAACGTTATCAGGTAACAAGGATTGTGGAAGATGTTCTCAATCGAGTCAGTTTGAATATTGGGTTTATGAACCCCCCCTCATTTTATATCTGATTTCTCGCAAGTTGTTCAAATGGCCAAAGTGCCAAGAGGGGTGAAAAATCTAAAAATAATTACAAAATTTGCAGGGAAAGTTGGAGAATCAACTACTGAACATGTTGCTCGATATTTGGTCGAGATTGGGAACCTAGCCAATGATGAGAATTTGAAAATGAAGTTTTTCCCTTCTTTGTTAACGAAGAATGTGTTTACTTGGTTTTCAAATCTCAGACCAAATTCGATAATGATGTGGAATCAATTAGAAACTACTTTTCATGCTCAATTTTACCGAGGGGAGTTGAATGTAGCAGTTACTGATCTAGTTGCTTTGAAACGAGAAGATGGTGAAACCATTGATGATTATATGATACGTTTCAAAAAAGCTAGAAGTAGATGTTATGTATCATTACCTGAGAGTGAAGTGGTGAAAATAGCATTTATGGGGTTAGGATTTTATATCCGTCGAAAACTACTTAATATGCAGGGGTAAGTATTGTTTTGGTCCTTAATGTTGAGTGTCAAAATGGAAACCATTCCCGATGTAATTTTTTATTTAGAATCATCTTTAATGTTTTTTTTCGTATTAAAATCGTCCTTTTTAATAAAAATTTTTATATTATTCCTAAACTACCCCTATTTTAATAAAAAAGTTATAAAATTTTAAAAAATATAAAAGAAAACGTCTTCATCTGCTTCCTTCTTCTTCTTTATCTGCTTCTTCTCATATTTCATTCCCCAAGCTAGATCAATCTTTGCAAGCACTGCAATTCCATAAAGGATGTACCCAGCACTGTATGCTTCAAGATGAATCTTTCCCCAGCACTGCAATTTCATAAAGGAAGTACCCAGCACTGTATGTTTCAAGATGGAGAGGGTGTGCTAATATTAACAAATCACCAAACCCTCTCTTCTCCCACTTATATTCAACATAATACAGCTTAGTAAACAAAGCATCACCAGATACAGGGCAGCAAGTGCTGTACCTGTCAAGAACATGCTCAAGTTGTGAACTTGAATTTGGCAACAATGCTATCCTTACTACCAGAGGAACCCCGCCTCCATCATTACCAGCAGAAGTAATAGTCTTTTAATTTGTTGTTTTCTAATTTTATTGTTGTTGTGTGCTAATTTGGTTGTTGGATTTCTGTTGATTTATTGAATTTGGGTTGATTTTATTTATGATGTTATTGTTGGTGGTGGATGTGCTAGTGTTGGTGGTAGAGGAAGTACTGGTGGGGGTGGTGGTGGAAGAAAAGGTGCTGATAGAGGTGGAGGGTATTTTTGTCCAAAAAAAGTTAAAAGGAGATTTTAATATGAAAAAAAATGTTAAGGATGATTCTAAATAAAAAATTATATCGGGGACGGTTTTGATTCTGGCCCTCAACGTTAGAGACCAAAATAATACTTACCCCTAATATGCATATACCTGACTTAGCACATTTGGCTGAAAGGGTTTGTCAGGTCCAACTTATGAAAAATGAAAAGGAGAAATACAAGAATGAACAAAGGTTAAAGAGTAAACCTTTTACTCGAAAGGAGAATGTTGCTTATGTGACCATGGAGTCCTGGGAAGAGGAGTTCGATCTCGAAGCAGAGGTTGATTTGGCTGAACTTAGGAAGGGTCCTCCATATGTTTGCTCCTTACTTAAAAAGCTCCCTAGTAGTGAAAAGTTGAATGATTCAAAACTAAAGAGTGGAAAAAAATATAGTTTTGATATCTCGAAATCTGACCAGATTTTTAATGTATTGCTTAAAGATAAACAGTTGATTTTGCCTGAGGGTAGAACTTTATTTTCGGTGAAAGATTTAAGAGGGAAACCTTATTGTAAATTTCACCAAGCAACTAGTCATTCGACTAACACTGTGTTCATTTCAGGGACCTGATACAGGAAGCTATTATGGAAGGACGTTTGAAGTTTGATGATGGAAGGAAAGAGATGAATGTTGATGATGATCCTTTTGATGTTGAGGCCAGCTTCATTGAACCATCTTTTGGCATAAATATGGTTGGATGTCTTATGATTTTGACGTGGCCCTAGGTGATTTTGAGTCACAAGTCTGATCAGTGTATCCTCGAGCGGGGGATAGTTTGTTAGATTTCTTGGTGCAACAAAAGATCAAAGATCGGGATGTATCTCTGTGTCCTCAATGTAATGCTGTATTTGACGTTGTGGCTACTGCAATCTTTGAAAAAGAAAGGATGAAGAAAGAATTGGGTCACAGAGAGGAGCAGGCTCGTTAGAGGCAACAAAGTCGGCGAGTAGAGGGACAATGTTCCAAGGCTCCTCAGCAGAATGCGGTCACACCAATGAGCCATTCTCAGGCTATAGGAGTCCAACGAATTCCAAATTGCCAAGAATTCCAAAATCGGGAGACACAGTACCGACGGAACCCGCAATGGGGACATTGGGTACCTCCTCGAGGTCAGTATCCCTTTTATCATGGCCGAGCAAGTGGGGTACCGTAGGGGTAGAGAAAGAAGGAATCAACAGCGAATGAATAAGCTTTCAACTAATAAAGGTAAGGGGGTAACGCCTTCAGTGCACTCTCGAATAGTTTTCCCATCTGATGGAGAAACTTACTTCAAGGGTATTCCTTCTCCTGCAAAATTGGACAAAGGCAAAGCAGTGGTTAATACTCCGAGTGCTGACAAAGACAAGGACATTGAGTTAAATGAAGAGTATTTCGAAGAAGGAGACAATGAAATGGTTGGAACTATTTTGATTATCCCTACTGAATACTTGGGTGAGTATAAAGGCGACTCTGTAGAAGATTATGATATGGATGCTGAATAAGCCTTTTCTTTCATTCGATATGATAAGCATCCTGATGATTTGGTTCCTACCAAAATTGCTGTATCAGACTTTAGTGGTACTTCTACGCCTGCTAAAGGTCTGGTTACTTTGGGGTAAAGGTAGGGTCTTCCGAACGAAATACTGTTTTTATAGTGGTGCCGTCGAGGGCAAGCTATAATGCCTTATTGGGTCGGGACTGGATTCATAGGGTTGGAGTTGTACCATCTACTGTGCATCAGAGTATCCTCTTTTGGACAAATAATGGAAAGCCTGAAATTGTGAAGGCTGATTCGAATTTGTATGTCAAACAGCTACATGTCGATTTCAAGATATACAATCCAAAATTGAAGCCTTTAAGTATTGACATGGTGTTGAATTCTTACAACTGTGAGGACTGTTATTTGTCTTCAAAGGGCCTGACGGTGAAACTGCGATATCCACACCTTGATATGCCCCCAACTAGTTGGGATTGTTCGTCTTAAAATGGATTCAAGATGTCGTTCGATGGAACATGCTCAAGATGTCTCAGATTATCTGGTAATTTTAAGTAATTATATAAGTACTTTCCCTTCAGTAGAGAATAAAATGGGTTCTTCTGATAAGGTTGAACCATTTAGGAACATAATTTCTTCTTTTAGTAACAACAATTCGATGTCTTCAATCGAATTCAATCATGGCTTAAGTTTTTCTTCATTATGTAATTCAAATAATATTGTTAGTCGAACAGCTGATATAATAGCAGAAGTCCATTGTGTTGAAAATGACGCTGTTGTTAATCCAACAAATGATCAAGTTCATTTTATTCCTAATGAATCTATTGATTTCTCTTTTGATTGCATCTATGGTTTAGAACCTTTAGGTTTTGAAAAATATTCAATAAAAGATAAAGATCACTTAAAAGGATTTGAATCCCAATATCCCTTAGAGGAAAATGGCAAATTAAGAGTGTGTATTGATTTTAGAGATTTGAATAATGCCACCCCGAAAGATGAGTATTTCATGCCAATAGCAGACATGTTGATCAATTCTGCAGTGGAAAATAAATTTTAAGTTTTATGGATGGTTATTCAGGATATAACCAAATCTTCATTACAAAAGATGATGTGTCCAAAGCTGTTTTCTGTTGTCCTGGGGCACTAGGAACTTATGAGTGGGTGATTATGAATTTCGGTTTGAAAAATGCTGGTGCAACTTACCAGCGAGCAATGAATGCAATATTCTATGAGTATATTGGGAGATTTATGGAAGTATATATCGATGATGTTATGGTCAAATCGATTTCGGTGGATCAACATATTGATCACTTAAGGAAAGCGTTTGTTACCATGTTGAAAAAAGGATTAAAAATGAATCCTTTGAAATATGCCTTTGGTGTGTCGGCCGGGAATTTCTTAGGTTTTGTTGTTCATAAAAAAGGGATTGCAATCGATAAGAGCAAGGCTTATGCAATATTAGCATTGTCTTTGCCTAAATCGAAAAAAGAAGTGCAATCGTTCCTGGGAAAAGTAAATTATCTTCGAAGGTTCATTTCGAATCTTTCTGATCGAACCCGAGTGTTTGCTCCTTTAGTAAAAGTAAAGAATGATTCACAATTCGAATGGACACATGAGCATCAATAAACATTTGAGTCTATAAAGGCTTATTTATCTAAGGCTCCAATAATGGCGCATGTTCGTCCAGATGAGCCCTTGAAATTGTACATTGCAGCATCTACAAACACAATTGGGTATATGCTAGCCCAAGATGATGAGAACGAGCATGAACGAACAATTTATTACTTTAGTCGCATTTTGACTGATATTGAAGCAAGGTATTTCTCAATAAAAAGATTGTGTTTATCCCTATACTATGCATGCATGAAATTAAAGTGTTACATGGTAGCTAAATCAGTGAAAGTTGTGGCACAAACTGATCTTGTCAAATATATGTTGAGTTTTCCAATGTTACGATGTCATTTGAGGAAATGGATGCTAGCTTTGACAGAATTCGATTTGCAATATGTCCCAGCAAAAGCTATAAAAGGCCAAGTCATTGCAGATTTTTTAGTTGATAATTCAAATAATCTGAATGACCAGGGAGCAAATGTACTCGAAATTAAAGTTGATTATTAGAAGTTATATTTTGATGGATCGAAGCAAGAGGATGGTGCAAGGGTAGGGATTCTCATTATCTCACGAGAAGGGATTCCATCAGAATTCCTGTTTGAGCTAAAATATCCTTGCTTGAATAATATGGCAGAGTATAAAGCTTTAATTTTGGGCCTTGAAATTTTGATCGGAAAAGGGGTTTTGGAAGTTCAAATCCTAGGGGATTCTCAGTTAGTCCTGAAACAGTTATCGAATGAGTTCAAATGTAATAATGAGAAGTTGAAAAAATATTTGGCGACGGCTTGAGAGTTGTTAACTTCTTTTTGAAAAGTTTCACTGGTTCATATCCCAAGGACTTAGAACGAGATCGCCAATGAGTTAGCCCAAATTGCTTCGAAATATAGAATCGGCCCAAAAACATTAAGAAAGTTGACTAGTATCTGTCAAATATTGGTGCTTGTGGATGAAAGAAAGCTTTGTGTGTAGGCGAATGGGAAGATGATGATTGGAGGAAGCCCATTGCTGAGTGTCTAAGGAAAAGAGCCTAATATTCCAGTTGATAGGAAGATAAAATTGCGAGCAATGAATTTTGTTTTGATGGCTAATGAGCTGTATAAGAAAGGAATCTATTGGAGTCTTCCGAGATGTCTAAGTCAAGATGATAAAGACATTGCTCTAGGTGAAGTTCATAAAGGGATATGTGGTGCTCATCAGGTTGGGATTAAGATGAAATGGGTGTTATATCAAAGTCATGTTTATTGGCCCTCCATGATCAAAGATTGTATCAAATATGCAAAGGCGTGTCAAGAATGTCAAAAGCATAGGTCGATACAACAGATCCCAGCGTCTGAGTTGCATTCGATTATTAAGTCATGGTCGTTTAGAGGTTGGGCTCTGGATCTAATTGGATTGATTCACCCCCTTCATCGAAACATCGTACATTTATTCTGGTAGCAATTGACTATTTTACAAAGTGGGTCAAAGCAATTCCTTTAATAGAAGCTGGGCAAAATAAAATAATAGATTTTATTGAGGAACATATAATCCATCAATTTGAAATTTCTCAAACATTAAGTACTGACCAAGGGATTATGTTTATTGGTCAGCAAATTAAAAATTTTGCAGTTTCGAGGAATATTAATATGGTTACTTCAACCCCCTATTATGCACAGGCCAACGGGCAAGTTGAGGCAGCGAATAAAATTATGATAAGTTTGATTAAAAATAAATCAGAAGTAGACCCCGAACTTGGCATGAAACGTTAAGACAAGTACTGTGGGCTTATCGAAATTCACCAAGAGGGTCGACAGGTACATTACCTTATAAATTAGTGTATGGCCATGATGGAGTGCTTGATGATTAGATTTTTGACGGTTTAGAATTTCACTAATGAAATCTCGTTGTAAAGTATAGTTTCTAAACCAAACAATAATCCTTTCATACAAAAATTTGTTTGTCACAAGTACAAACCCCTAAAATCTATAAACCGAAGTATTTAAACCTCGGGTCGTTCTCCCTAGGAATTACAATAAAGTGTCTTGTTATTGGTTATGAGTTATTTTGGGGTTTTGATGAGAGGCATGAAAGATAAATGGCAATGAAAATAAACTAATGGCTAAAAGGATCTTGGCAAGGGTTGGTGGTCAAGAACCTCTATCCTAATTACTAACCACAATATGAGAATTGGCAAGGATTAATCTCACTAAGTCATCCTCTAACTAGTAGTAAAGGAAAGTCAAATGAGCTATATCAATCCTAGTCCATAAGTCCTAACTCTCCACTAATTCAATTAGTGAGAACTAGAGTCAATGGCTCCTAATCATCAATCACTTGGACATTAGTAACTCAAGAGGTCCTAAGTTACCTTTTCAAGTCAAGAGTATAAAATTCTACTCTAAAATCCAACCAAGCATTTCATCAAACACTTGGAAGGCATAAAAGGAAAGCATAGTAGAATTGCAAGAAAAGTAAATCTACACTACTCAATTGCAAGGAATTAAACAACAACAAATCAAATGAACACAATTATTATGAATTACCTCTAATTGCATTATTGAAAGAAAACAAAGGAACAACAATCTATCCAAAACAAAGTAAAGAATTACAATTATTAAAGCACATAACTAGAAAGAAGAAGAGGAGAAGATTAAGAATTGATAAAGGAGAAGTGAATTAAAGCATGAATTAAACCTAGATCTAAGAGGAGAGATTAACCTAAACCTAATCCTAAATCTAGAGAGAAGTGAGAGCTTCTCTCTCTAAAACTAATCCTAATTATGCTATATGCTAGATTCCTTGCCTTCTCCTCAATCCTTGATCCTTTTATTCCTTTCTATCAGCATTTGGCGCCAGAATGGGTTCAGAAACCCTCTCAAATCGCCAGGCACGTGTTGCTTTAATGAAGTCATGTGCGGTCATCGACGCGTGCGCGCACGGTACGCGTGCGCGTCCCTGATCGATTCTGTAATGTGCGCACGGGCGCCTTGTGCGCGTGCGCGTGTATGGCTGACTTTGCTTCTTTGACTTTTTATACTTCTCTCCACTTGTATGCTTCCTTCCTTACTTCCTTTGATCCATGCCTAGCCTATTTCAATCCTGGAATTACTAGCAAACACATCAAGGCATCTTATGGAATCAAGGAGAAATTAGAATTCATCAAAATAAGGCTTAAAAAGCATGTTTTTACACTTAAGCATAAATATGGGAGAGATAACAAAACCATGCTAATTCATAGGCTAAATGTGA
>NC_029774.3:115235917-115253476 GCF_000817695.3 Arachis duranensis | reverse complement strand
TTAAAAATGGGGTTTATCAACCTCCCCACACTTAGACCTTAGCATGTCCTCATGCTAAAATAAGAAGGAACTAAGGGGTATGACATTTATTGAATGCAACTAAACTATATGAACTTATCTAAATGCAACTATCTAAAGCAAATGGAAATGCTTATTTCAAACAAATCAATTCCCAAGAGGACATGTGTAAGCACAAGAGTTAGGGCAATAGGAATTAAGTCCCAACCACAATTGTATTGAATTATCAAAAAGAAATTCAAGCTTGCAAGAATATAGATAATATGGGTGAATACATGTAATTGAACTTTTGAACCCTCACCGGATGTGTATCCGCTCTATTCACTCAAGTGTTTAAGGGTTAATTTACTCAATTCTCCTCTAATCATGCTTTCCAAAGTTTAATCTTCTTCTAACAATCAACATTTATTCAATGCATACATACATTCATCATGAGGTCTTTCATTTAGGTTGTAATGGGGTTAGGGTTAAGGTAGAATCATTTATGGTTAAGTGGACTAGAGTTTGGATCTTGGATTAGTATAGACTTTCCCACCTAACCTATATAATGACCTATACAAATTCAAACTACTCTAACTACCCATTCTTCACTTTTTTTTCTTACATATTCATGCATCTTATTTCTTGATTCGTAACACTTATGCGTTGATTCCTTTTTGTTGAACTTCACCTTGGGGCATTTTGTCCCCTTTTATTATTTTTTTCTTTTCTTTTCGTTTCTCTTTTTCTTTTTTTTTCACTTTTATTTCTTTTTCTTTTTCATTTTTTTCTTCTTTTTTTTCTTTTAAACTATATAAAGAGCATCAATGCATAAGGTCTATACATTCAATCAATACTTGAATATGTTTCCAATTCTAAAATATGAAAGTGTACTACCCCTTTTATCCCATCCAATGTTCCCAAGCCTCACCAACTTTGAATAATAAACACTCTCACTAGCCTAGGCTAATCAAAGATCCAAACAAGGACTTTTATTGGTTTTCCGCCTTGGGCTTGTAATGTGCTAGAATGAGAATAAGTTGGTTAAGCATGGGCTCAAAATTGGCTAACAATGGAGAGAAAAAGGTTGGCTATTTGGGTAAGTGGGCTAATGAAATAATGGCCTCAATTATACAAATGCATGAATACAAGAAATAAATCGACATATAGAATTAAACAAATCAAGGATCACAATCATAGATAGAGAATAATTTCACACAAGAATGGAAAATAAGTGGTTATAAAATGTAACCACATCAATAGGCTCAAGTCTCACAAGCTTGTGTTCTTAGTTCAATACATGCTTCACAAAATATGAATTCAAGCAAGTTTCACCAAGAATTTTCTTCAATCAATTGGGTTGGTGCCCTATAATTAAATTTCTTGAAAAATATCAATATTTGACTAAGCATTATTGTGATTGAGAAATTTCAAAAATTTCCTTAGTTTACCCTTTCCTTTTCCGCTTAAAACCACTTTCTTATGCAAAAAGGGAGACTAAGTTTTTGCAATTCAAAGTATGATTTCTAATCACATCCACAAACTAAAAAGAAAGATATGCAAATATCCAATTAAAAGTGTGAAATCTATCATCTAAAACATCTAAAGATATCCAAAAGCATCAAAATATCTAAAATCCAAAATAAGTAGTAAAGGTATCCAAAACAAACCAAAATAGCAAGAGTATCTAAAATGAGCTCAAAGTGCATCAAATATATACAAAAAGGTATGCAAAATAAGATAACTAGGAAAGTGGCCAAAATGTTCACCGGTCCTCTAATGGTGGTGCTACCGGTGACCTCCCCACACTTAAGATCAAGCATCGTCCTCGATGCTAAACCGGAGGATCAGTAGAAGGTACAATGGTAGGCTCTGGCTGTGGCTGTGGGATCGGCTCCTCATGGGTCTGTGGTGGCTCTGTAGTGTCAGGAGCAACTAGAGGTGTATCCTGCTGAGTCGGCGCCTCCGCATCCTCCTCCTGATGATCCTGCTCATCGGAGGCTAGAGAGTCTGGAAGCGGAGGTAACTCAGCGCCAAGAGAGATGAGCGCCTGATCCATCCGATCCAGTCGGCGTCTGACATGGAGCCTCTCGCGCTCTAAAAAACCGAAACAGACACTGGACCAGTAGATAAGTAGGCTCAGGTATTGAAGGTGGAGCTGTCGATGAAGATGGAGCTGCTGCTGTAGAAGAGGATGGGGCTGCTGTAGGGGCTGAGAGCTGTCCCCACTACTGCTCTAGCCCTAGAACGGCGTCTAGCTGGGGGCTTCTCGTGCACCCAACCACCCCAAGGAATAGTAACCTCCCTGTCATCTGCATCAGGGGGTGGTGGTAACACATCATCATCTAGCAAGGGGACCTCAGCTAGGGACGCCATACTCGTGACCAAAGTAGGAAATGGAAGTAGGCCACGAATATGCGCCCGCCACATGCACTGTCGGATAAGTCGAGGAAAATAGACATCCTTCCCCTCCATAACACACCCAATCAACAGAAGCATCTCCATAGGGATCTCAGAGAAGTGAGTGGTAGGCAAGACATAGTGGGCAAAGATCATCTGCCAAGTCCTGGCCTCTCTGGTCAACTGAGCAAATAGCATCAACTTAGGCTTGGTGTTGGTCGCATCCATGACCCATGTAGCATCCGGTAACCCAATCACGCGCCTAAGCGCCTCATAGTCAAAGGTCATGGTATGGATGGCCATCTCTGCCTGCTGATGGGCACACATGTCATCAGTAATGTGCCGACACTGTAATGCCTCCTCTATAGCAGTCTCAGTGATCATAATCTCTCTACCCCTCACCTGAACTGAATCCAAAGTAGGACGGAAGAAGTTGCAATAAAATTCCTTCACCCAAGAGGTGTTAATATCTCCCAAATCTCTGTTAATAAAATCTATACCCAACTCAAGGATCCGACTAGTAATGGACCGGCGGACATCATTGGGGAGAACAAGCTTCTTCTCGATATTCAGTTTTGTTGTCTGATACTTGGAAAGTCGAAGCTCACATTAGAGATTGGGAAATTTGGTCGGATCGGTAGAAGGTAACAACTGATTCTCTTTTTCTTCGTCATTCAGAGGATTCTTAGCATAGTTCTTGTAAACGGAGGAAATAGAGGGTGTAGAGTGTTTTCTTTTCTTGGAGGCAGTGGCTATAGCCTTTCCTTTATCCGTCATCCTAAAAAATATGATATAATATAAGTAATAAAGCATGTAACAAAGAAGGCATGTTCAGGATATCAATTGGCTACTAACAATCATGATGTTGAAATGAACTTGAAAAGAATTGGTAAACAAGTAAGCATAAGTGAACAAGTAAGCCAAGAATGCAATGTTCACTAAAGTCAACAACTCCTACTCATTGAGCAATAAAATCATCATACTTTAGAAAGAATGGGTAAAGAGGATTAAAGGTGAGTAGAAGTTAAATGGTTAGAGAAATCAGTGAGTTAGAAAAGTGGATTAGTGATATGATGATATTTAGCCTCAAATAAAAGAGAAGTTTTGGTTCATCTTCACAATGGTAGGTGCAAATCCGGGAAGTTGAAAGGAAACGAAAATTAGCCCAAATTACAACAGAGATTAAGATGAAAACAGATTTCTTGAAAATTGGGCAGCATTCCGGCTTAAAATTGGACGTTCCTGGATAGCAAAATAGCAAAAGCAGCACGAATACAACATCAATCAAGTATAACAACAGTGGGATAGCATTCAGCAACACAAATTGCATGAAATAGCAACCCAAAAGCAGCATACACACCCAAGTAAACTAACAGCAAATATGCACAAACAGAGCACTTATCAGGCCTAGAATCCTCTATCCAGTCCTAGCTACCTAACCGCAATTATTTCTAACTAATCCTAACATGCAACATATGAATTCAACTAACTAATAGAAAATTACAAAATGGAACAGTTAAAACAAAATGGAACAGTTAAAACAAACAGAGTATGAATAGGAACCTGGGAGCGGGAGAAGAACTGTGAATGGAAAGGAGAATTGGGATTGGGGCAAGGGCAGCAGAGGCAGAAGCTCGCGCCGCTGTGGACGGTGGCGGTGAAAATGGCGGCGGCGGTGGCTGAGGGGTGACCGAGGAGGAGAGAGTGAGTGGATGAGAGAGAGAGCAAAGAAGGGTTGGGTGGTGATGAGAGAGAGAGAGAAAGAGAGAGGGAGGAGATGAGTGGGGAGGTTGATGAAGGGCGGCGGCCGTTGGTGGTGGCGACGCTGCTGCCGCGGCGGTTATGGTGGAGAAGAAGAAAATGGAAGTGGTGGGGGAGAAGAGAGTGCGCGACTGCGCAACGCTCTTCGCGTATTAGGGTTATCCCCTTTTTTGAATCGACGCGAGCGCGCACCATGCGCGTCCGCGCACATTGCTAAAAATAAGGACCTACGCGTGAGCGTACGTCGTGCTCAAGCGTGGATTGGCAAACTACACAAGGGCGCGTGCGCGTACAGGGCGCGCACGCGTACATGGGGTTGGGCCTGAGGCTTAGAGTGGGCTTGACGCACGCCCAACTCTCGGGGCAAAAGCCTACAGTGGCGGCAGCATGCAAGGGACGCGCGCGCGGCAAGTGCGCGTACGCGTACGATGGTAATTTGTGATAAGGCGCGCTAGCGCAATGCGTGCGCTCGCGTCTGTTCCTCCCTGGGCATATGGGCGCGCACGCGGCGAGTGCGCGTCAGCGCAGATTGAGTTGAGCTAGGGGCTTAAAGTTGGCCCAGATCCAGCATAACTCTCTGGGGGTTTGGCTCAAAAGTTGCAGCAGCAGATTGACGCGGACGCGGCAGGTGCGCGTCCGCGTGAACTTTCATGTTCTCATAATCTGCGCGCACGCACGTAGTGCGCGTCAGCGTGGGTCAGGTTGGGCTCAGGGCATAGTGTTTGCCCAAGAGAGGCCCAACTCTCTGGAATGTGGGTGATGATGCATCCACTCAGGGACGCGTGCGCGTATATTGTGCGCGCGCGTCCACCCCCCTCTTTTTTTTGTGAGAGAAATATGCTGAGGTGCTCCCCATACTACTCACAACTCTTTATGCATCTACTACTAAACACAAAAATGCAATTCATAAAAATGCAACATGATATTATTCATCTACTACTAAACACAACATACATGTGACTAAGCTAACAATTAAGTTGTACAAACAAATTTATATGAGACATCTACCTACAATGGTAACTCAAATCACTTATTAAGCAAATTTAAAAGAGAGTGGAAAGAGTTTACCATGGTGGGGTGTCTCCCACCTAGCACTTTTAGTTTAAGTCCTTAAGTTGGACATTTTGAGGCGCTTATTGTCATGGTGGCTTATGTTTGTACTCATCCTTGAATCTCCAAGGATCTTTGCTTCTCAATTGGTTGACAGAATTTTCAACCATCTTCATCAAACTTGGGCAAAGTTCTACCCAAGATATGAGTCCCCATAGTTAGTCTTCACATAGCGAATCGGGATCCCATATCTTATCTTCACACCCATCCGTTAGTTGAGTTTCATGATTTTTCCGTACGGGTGGTTGACATAAGGGTGGTAGACACATAGAATTCTCTTTATTCCACCAATGCTTCCTTCTAGACCCATATATGGTGATTTCCTTTCCATCTTCATTCCTATACCTTAGAGTCTTGGCCTTTATGATTTTTATACCGAAATTCCAACCACTACACAACTCTCTCCTATTCCTAACTCCACAAAGAGCTCGAAGTTGACCATCATTTTCAATTAAACCATATTCAAGTGAGAAGTTAAAGCTTAGGGATAAGAGTTTTACCCACTTGAATGTTGTGATGGATGGTGACTTGGGAAGGGAGACCTCCCCACACTTAGACAATGCAAGGTCTATTTCGTAAGGCTCTTCTTTGCGTGTTTCCACCTCTTTGCGAGCTTCCTCGATTTCAACCTTTCCCCCTTTTTCACTTGGCTTGGTGTTGTCTTCAAGAACTTCATCTTGCCCACTAGGAGGTGATTCAATTTTGGATAGGAATTCATTGATGAATGAATCCATCTCTTGATCAACCTCTTCATATTCTTCAATTTCAATGTACACCATGCCAATGTTCTCTCCTTGGTAGATATCTTTCTCATTGCTCGCCAAGGGTATGGGAGGTTGTGTACACTCTTCTATAGTTTCAACTTCATGTCCAATGGGAGAGAATTCGATTGTAGATAGAAATTCATCCATGATGGAATCCATCTTTTGATAAGCTTCTTCCAAATCTCCAACGATGATATGCCTTGGAGGTTGCGCACCCTCTTCAACATCAATATCAAGCTTCTTGAAAGAGTTCTCCATGATGCTACATTCCCATGGACTTTCAATATCTCCTAAATCTTCAACCACTTCTTCCTTTTCTTCAATGATCATTGGCTCCTCTAGTTGCTCCAATACAAAATGGCATCCCTCATCCCCCACCAGAGTTTCTAACCTCTCCTTCATGCTTTGCTCTTCCTTTAACCTTTCACATGTTGTTACGGAAGTACCTTGAGTCTTTAAACATTGGTGGGTTAAGGTATGCACCACCTTAGCCAAATTGGTCACAAACTCAAGTGTATCCCGCTTCATGGCTTCTTGTCCTTGAAGTAACAAAGTGAGAGAATCGTCTATTGGGGCTCGGGGTGGGTAAGAAGGTTCATTATTTTAGAGAGAGGGTTCATGGTAGGAAGGTGGTTCTTCTTGATAAAGGTATGGAGATTGTGTGTATTGAGGTGGTTCTTGGAAGTAATCTTGATAGGGTTGTGGTGGTTCTAAAGGTTCTTGCTCATAATGCTCATAAGAGTATGGCGTGGATGATGGGTCATATGGTGGATATAGATCATAGGAAGGTGCTTGATGTGGAAAGGCTTGTGAGTATGGTTGAGGTCCATGTTGAGGATGAGATTCATAGGCGTATGGTGGCGGTTCTTGAAAGTCACAAGGTGATTCACCATAGCCATTGGAGTAATATGCATCATAGAATGGCTCTTCTTCATAGTGCATTGGTGGAGGTTGTTGCCATGAGGATTGATCATATGCATATGGCTCCTCCCACCTTTGGTTGTCCTATCCTTGATACACATCCTCATTGAAGCTCTCATTTCCTACAACATAATTAGAACCAAACTCATAGCCAAAGTGAGAATCCATAATGGAAAAGCAAAAATAAAACCAACAAAAACTAGAAAACAAGCAAAAGACAAACTATTTACACTATTCACATATGTACAATAACCAATAACATAACACCATTGCAATTCCCCGGGTCACCCGCGTGACAGGCGGGAATACTTACCATTGGAAATCAATCTTAATACTTTGAGGGTGTCAAAGCAAGATGATTTTCCAATCGATGATTATTGGAATACAATGTTTGATGAGTTGAATGAGTTAGATTCAGAGCGTATTTTGGCACTTGAAAATGTGATTCGGCAAAAAGAAAATTTTGCCCAAAATTACAACCGTCGAGTAAAATAAAAATGCTTCAGTATAGGCGAGTTGGTTTTGAAAGTTATTTTGCCAATGGAAAAGAAATCAAGATTTTTTGGCAAATGGTCTCATACTTGGGAAGGGCCTTTCCAAGTAATTGGATTATATTTTGGAAACGCATATCGAGTCAAAGATATCAAATCTGGAAATGTAATTAATTCAATAAATGGGAAGTATTTAAATCCATATCATTTCTTGTTAAGTCAAAATTGAAATGCATAAGTTATGAGCGGATAATTTATACGCTTTTTGGCATTGCTTTTAGGTAGTTTTTAGTAGGATCTAGCTATTTTTAGGGATATTTTCATTAGTTTTTATGCTAAATTCACATTTCTGGACTTTACTATGAGTTTGTGTGTTTTTCTATGATTTCAAGTAATTTCTGGCTGAAATTGAGGGACCTGAGCAAAACTCTGATAAGGAAGCTGACAAAGGACTGCTGATGCTGTTGGATTCTGACCTCCCTGCACTCGAAATGGATTTTCTGAAGCTAAAGAACTCCAAATGGTGCACTCTTAACGGCGTTGGAAAGTAGACATTCAGAACTTTCCAGCAATATATAATAGTTCATACTTTATTCGAGATTAGACAACGTAAACTGGCGCTCAACGCCAGTTCCATGCTGCATTTTGGAGTCAAACGCCAGAAACACGTCACGAACCAGAGTTGAACGCTAAAAACATGTTACAACTTAGCGTTCAACTCCAAAAGAAGCCTATGCACGTGTAAAGCTTAAGCTCAGCCCAAGCACACACCGAGTGGGCCCCGGAAGTGGATTTCTGCATCAATTACTTACTTCTGTAAACCCTAGTAGCTAGTCTAGTATAAATAGGACATTTTACTATTGTATTAGACATCCTGGATTGTATTTTTGATCCTGTGATCACATTATGGGGGCTGGCCATTCGGCCATGCCTGGACCACTATCACTTATGTATTTTCAACAGTGGAGTTTCTACACACCATAGATTAAGGGTGTGGAGCTCTGCTGTACCTCGAGTTTTAATGCAATTACTACTATTTTCTATTCAATTCAGTTTATTCCTATTCTAAGATATTCGTTGCACTTCACCATGATGAATGTGATGATCCGTGACACTCATCAGCATTCTCACCTATGAACGCGTGACTGACAACCACCTCCGTTCTACCTTAGACCGGGCGCATATCTCTTGGATTCCTTAATCAGAATCTTCGTGGTATAAGCTAGAATTGATGGCGACATTCATGAGAATCCGGAAAGTCTAAACCTTGTCTGTGGTATTCCGAGTAGGATTCAAAGATTGAATGACTGTGACGAGCTTCAAACTCGCGATTGTTGGGTGTGATGACAAACGCAAAAGAATTAATGGATTCTATTCCGACATGATCGAGAACCGACAGATGATTAGCCGTGCCGTGACAGAGCATTTGGACCTTTTTCACTGAGAGGATGGGATGTAGCCATTAACAACGGTGATGCCCTACATACAGCTTGCCATGGAAAGGAGTAAAAAGGATTGGATGAAGGCAGTAGGAAAGCAGAGATTCAAAAGGAGCACAGCATCTTCATACGCCTATCTGAAATTCCCACTAATGATTTACATAAGTATTTCTATCTTTATTTTCTGTTTATTCATTATTATTATTCGAAAACTCCATAATCATTTATTATCCGCTTAACTGAGATTTACAAGATGACCATAGCTTGCTTCATACCAACAATCTCCGTGGGATCGACCCTTACTCACGTAAGGTTTATTACTTGGACGACCCAGTGCACTTGCTGGTTAGTTGTGCGAAGTTGTGAAGTTATGTTTGGACCATGGTATCATGCACCAAGTTTTTGGCGCCATTACCAGGGAGAGAACGAACATGAATGCCATTATCAAAAATCACAATTTTGCTTTATCAATAAGTCTATGAAAAAAAACAAAACAAAGGAAATAATCATTGCAAGCATTGAATCCTAAGGAGGAGAAAGGTAAGGCGCCATAAGCTCTGCCAATTCTGAATGCAACTTAACTGTTTCACTATCCAGAGCTAAAAGTGCTTCGATTTGCTCGTATTCCTCGTATTGGGCTATACTAAGTTGCTTGTCACATTCTTCTTGCTTAGTCTCAATAGAACGGGTTTCTTGTACGAGCTTCTGGGTTTTGTGCTGGATAGTGGTTAGGGGTGTTGCTAAATCAGCATTCCTCTTTCGAATTTTGGCGAGCTTCTCGTTTATTTGAGCCATTTCATCTCAAGTTTTCTTTCCTCCTTGTCATAATAAGCTTGAACGGAGAAGGCTTGAGAGATTCTTAAATAGAATTCCTTACGAGAAGTTTTTATGGGCTGGAGGGCTGTAGTGTAGCTACTTGAGTCAGATCGAATCTTGGCTATTTTATCTTTGACTTCTTGTAGTTTGTCTTGAACAGATACACATCTGTTAGCAACCTTTATAAATTGGCAGATTATAGCAGAGTGTTGAGATGGAACCTGAAGTTCGAGAGATGAACTTAGGATAGCAGATAAAGTTGAGTTTAAGGTTGCATCATTTGTCCATTCAGCAGGTGAATGATCCAGAAGCTTGAGAAGGGCCAAAAGTTGTTCCCGAGCACCAGTACTAGGTTCAAGCAAAAAATTGGAGGTAGAAGGGCCTGTGAGTGCAGCGGTAGAAAGAGGCACCTTATCTTCCCGAATAGCTTGATTCAGGATGGTAACTAATGTAATCAGGTCAGCATCTGTGGATTCAGAAACTATGCCCAGATCTCCAGATCCTAAATCAGGAGAAGTCAAAAGTTCAGCATCCTTGAGTGGACTGGAAGTTCTTTGTGGTGAAGGGATGTTTTCCAAGACTCAGGATGGAGAATCTGAAGTAGAGGCAATAGTTTCAAGGACTCGAGAAGGAGAGTCAGAATTAAGAGCCACCTGGAATCCACTCGAGGCTTCAATTTGGTTTAATGGAGTAGAATGTTCAATATTTAAAACTTATGTTGGAGAATGATGAGCATGTTCCACTGTTAAATCAACTATTTGGGTCTCGATTGAAGTTGGAAGAGCTACCTGGAGGGGTTCAGTAGATTCAATGGTTTGAATTGATGAATGAGATGTTTACTGTCCTAAATCTTGTTGATGTTGCTGAGATGGTTGGTCAGGTACAAGAGTTGAAGTGATTGATTGAGCAGCAGTAACAGGCTGAAATATGACATATATCAGTTGAGGTTTATTCTGATTGACTCAATATATTTGAAAACAATATAATGTACCAGAACGGGTCTATTTCTTCGAATCAAAGAAGAGCCCGAATCCGAATTAATTGAATCATCCGACTTTGAGGATGCAGCAAAGAGATTTTGAATGGATGGCTCACTATCATCAGAAGAGCTCTCACTTAATGGTTGCAATTGTAACTGAAGAAAAGGTGAAATCAGGAGGATTGCAAGCAAATGTGATTCTTGAAGAGTTTGGTTTATACATACATACATACATACATACATACATACATACATACAAATAAAGAGTAATTACCCTTCTAGAAGTCCTCAAAGGAGTTTGTTAAGTTTTCTTTGACGGTTGTCGTGAAGAAGCTGTAGCCTCGGCTTTCCTTTTTGGATGCCTCTTGGGAGAACCTTTAGCAGCAGGGACTGCTTGGACAACAAAATTCTTGATCTTTTCTAAGGTACGACTGTACTTAGAATAGTAAGTAGTCCACCAATCGAAGCAAGATTTTGTAATGAATGAGCTTCGATCATAGACAAGATGATCATAGCCATCTTTTTGTTGTTGATTCTTCGAGAGGCAAACGTCAAGTTCTTTCTTCAAAGCCAAAGTGATATGGCAAACGGGTTTGCTGTTTCTGGGAAGTGGAGTCGGGATAGCTTGTGAGAAGTTTAGTTGTCTGACTGCATAGTGAGGGGCCATACAGAGTGGCTTTGAAATGTTCCTTTTTGTGTTGAGGTAGTGATGAGCGGATAATTTATACGCTTTTTGGCATTGATTTTAAGTACTTTTTAGTATGATCTAGTTACTTTTAGGGATGTTTTCATTAGTTTTTATGATAAATTCATATTTCTGGACTTTACTATGAGTTTTTGTGTTTTTCTATGATTTCAGGTAATTTGGCTGAAATTGAGGGACCTGAGCAAAACTCTGATAAGGAAGCTGACAAAGGACTGCTGATGTTGTTGGATTCTGACCTCCCTGCACTCAAAATAGATTTTCTGGAGCTACAGAACTCCAAATGGCGTGCTTTTAACGGCGTTGGAAAGTAGACATCCAGAGCTTTTCAGAAATATATAATAGTCCATACTTTATTCGTAATTAGACGACGTAAACTGGCGCTCAACACTAGTTCCATGCTGCATTCTGGAGTCAAACGCCAGAAACACGTCACGAACCAGAGTTGAACGCCCAAAACACGTTACAACTTGGCGTTCAACTCCAAGAGAAGCCTCAGCTCATGAATAGATCAAGCTCAGCCCAAGCACACACCAAGTGGGTCCCAGAAGTGAACTTATGCATCAATTACTTACTTCTGTAAACCCTAGTAGCTAGTTTAGTATAAATAGAACTTTTTACTAGTTTATTAGAAGTCTTGGACTATCTAGTTCTTTTGACCATTCGTTCTTTCATGGGGCTGGCTATTCGGCCATGCATGGACCTTCATCACTTATGTATTTTCAACGGTGGAGTTTCTACACACCATAGATTAAGGGTGTGGAGCTCAAGGGTGTGGAGCTCTGCTGTACCTCAAGTTTCAATGCAAGTACTACTATTTTCTATTCAATTCGACTTATTCTTATTCTAAGATATTCGTTGCACTTCAACATGATGAATGTGATGATCCGTGACACTCATCATCATTCTCACCTATGAACGCGTGACTGACAACCACTTCCACCTTGTTTGTGGTATTCCGAGTAGGATTCCGGGATTGAATGACTGTGACGAGCTTCAAACTCGCGATTGTTGGGCGTTAGTGACAGACGCAAAAGGATCAAGGGATTCTATTCCGACATGATTGAGAACCGACAGATGATTAGTCGTGCTGTGACAGAGCAGTTGGACCATTTTCACTGAGAGGAAGGGATGTAGTCATTGACAACGGTGATGCCCTACATACAGCTTGCCATAGAAAGGAATGACAAAGATTGGATAAAAGCAGTAGGAAAGCAGAGATTCAGAAGGAACACAACATCTCCATGCACCTATCTGAAATTCCCACCATTGAATTATATGAGTAACTATTTTCTATTTATTTATTATTATTATTCGAAAAACCAATAATCTCTTAATATAGTTGAATCCGCTTGACTGGAATTTACAAGATGACCATAACTTGCTTCATACCAACAATCTCTGTGGGATCGACCCTTACTCACGTAAGTTATTACTTGGACGACCCAGTACACTTGCTGGTTAGTTGTGCGGAGTTGTGACAAAGTGTGATTTATGTTTGAGAGCACCAAGTCTTTGGAGCCATTGTTGATGATCACAATTTCGTCCACCAAGTTTTTGGCGCCGTTGCCGAGGATTGTTCGAGTTTGGACAACTAACGGTTCATCTTGTTGCTCAGATTAGGTAATTTTCTTTTTATTTTCTTTTCAAAAAAAAAGTTTTCAAAAATCTTTCAAAAATTTGTCTTTATTTTTGTTTTTCTAAAGAATATTTTCGAAAAAAAAATTAATTAATAAAAAAAATCATAAAATCATAAAAACCAAAAATATTTTGTGTTCTTGTTTGAGTCTTGAGTCAATTTTTAAGTTTGGTGTCTATTGCATGTTCATCTTATTCTTGCATTTTTTTTTCGAAAATTCATGCATTCATAGTGTTCTTCATGATCTTCAAGTTGTTCTTGGTAAGTCTTCTTGTTTGATCTTGATGTTTTCTTGTTTTGTATTGTTTGTTGTTTATCATATGCATTTTTCGTTTGTTAGAGTCCAAGCATTAAAGATTTCTAAGTTTGGTGTCTTGCATGTTTTCTTTGCATCAAAAATTTTTCAAAAATATGTTCTTGATGTTCATCATGATCTTCAAAGTGTTCTTGGTGTTCATCTTGACATTCATAGTGTTCTTGCATGCATCATGTGTTTTGGATTCATAATTTTCATGTTGTGAGTCATTTTTGTTGTCTTTCTTTCTCATCATTAAAAATTCAAAAATAAAAAAAATATCTTTTCCTTAATTTTCTCATAATTTTCGAAAATTTGAGTTGACTTAGTCAAAAAATTTTAAAATTAGTTGTTTCTTACAAGTCAAGTCAAATTTTCAATTTTAAAAACCCTATCTTTTCAAAACTTTTTCAAAAATCAAATCTTTTTCATTTTTATCTTATGATTTTCGAAAATTTAAAAATATTTTTCAAAAAATATTTTTCTTAATTTTATCTTTATTTTCGAAAATTATGCTAACAATTAATGTGATTGATTCAAAAATTTGAAGTTTGTTACTTTCTTGTTAAGAAAGGTTCAATCTTTAAATTCTAGAACCATATCTTTTAGTTTCTTGGTAGTCAAGTAATCAATTTTAATTTTAAAAATCAAATCTTTTTCAAAACAAATTTCAATCATATCTTTTCAATCATATATTTTTTTTTCAAATCATATCTTTGTCAATCATATCTTTTTCAAAATTAATTTCAAAATCTTTTCTAACTTTTTATCTTTTCAAAATTGATTTTCAAATCTTTTTCATTTCAAATTTGATTTTCAAATCTTTTTCAAATAACTATTTGACTTTTTGTTTGTTTCTTATCTTTTTCAAAACCACCTAACAACTTTTCTCTCTCTAATTTTCGAAAATACCTCCCTCTTTTTCAAAAATTCTTTTTAATTAACTAATTGTTTTAAATTTTAATTTTAATTCTATCTCATCTTTAATTTTCGAAAATCATTAACTCTTTTTCAAAATTAATTTTCGAATTCTATCTCTCATCTTCTTCTATTTATTTATTCATTTACTAACACTTCTCTTCACCTCTCTTCATCTCCAATCACTGCCTCTATCCTTACCCTTGTGTTTGGATTCTCCTTTCTTTATTCCCTTCTTCTTCTACTAATAATAAGGATCCTCTTTACTGTGACATAGAGGATTCCTCTTCTTTTTCTGTTCTCTTCTCTTTCATATGAGCAGGAACAAGAAAAAAGGCACTCTTGTTGAAGCTGATCCTGAACTTGAAAGGACTCTGAAGAGGAAACTAAGAGAAGCTAAATTACAACAATCCAGAGGCAACCTTTCTGAAATTTTTGAACAAGAGAAGGAGATGGCAGCCGAACCCAACAACAATAATGTAAGGAGGATGCTTGGTGATTTTACTAAACCCACGTCCAAGTTTGATGGAAGAAGCATCTCAATTCCTGCCATTGGAGCAAACAATTTTGAGCTGAAACCTCAATTAGTTGCTCTAATGCAACAGAACTGCAAGTTTCATGGACTTCCATCTGAAGATCCTTACCAATTTTTAACTGAGTTCTTGCAGATTTGTGAGACTGTTAAGACGAATGGAGTAGATCCTGAAGTCTACAGGCTCATGCTTTTCCCTTTTGCTGTAAGAGACAGAGCTAGAACATGGTTGGACTCACAACCTAAAGATAGCCTGGACTCCTGGGATAAGCTGGTCACGGCCTTCTTGGATAAATTCTTTCCTCCTCAAAAGCTGAGCAAGCTTAGAGTGGATGTTCAGACCTTCAAGCAAAAAGATGGTGAATCCCTCTATGAAGCTTGGGAAAGATACAAGCAGATGACCAAAAAGTGTCCTTCTGACATGTTTTCAGAGTGGACCATATTAGATATATTCTAATATGGTCTATCTGAGTTTTCGAAGATGTCATTGGAGCACTCTGCAGGTGGATCCATTCACCTAAAGAAAACGCCTGTAGAAGCTTAGGAACTTATTGACATGGTTGCAAATAACTAATTCATGTATACTTCTGAGAGGAATTCCGTGAATAATGGGACGCCTCAGAGGAAGGGAGTTTTTGAAATTGATGCTCTGAATTTCATATTGGCTCAGAACAAAGTGTTGACTCAGAAAGTCAACATGATTTCTCAAAGTCTAAATGGATGGCAAAATGCATCCAATAGTACTAAAGAGGCATCTTCTGAAGAAGAAGCTTATGATCCTGAAAACCCTGCAATGGCAGAGGTAAATTACATGGGTGAAATTTATGGAAACACCTATAATTCATCATGGAGAAATCATCCGAATTTCTTATGGAAGGATCAACAAAAGCCTCAACAAGGCTTTAATAATGGTGGAAGAAATAGGCTCAGCAATATCAAGCCTTATCCATCATCTTCTCAGCAACAGACAGAGAATTATGAACAGAATACCTCTAACTTAGCAAACTTAGTCTTTGATCTGTCTAAGGCCACTTTAAGTTTCATGAATGAAACAAGGTCCTCCATCAGAAATCTGGAGGCACAAGTGGGCCAGTTGAGTAAAAAAATCACTGAAACCCCTCCTAGTACTCTCCCAAGCAATACTGAAGAAAATCCAAAAAGAGAGTGCAAGGCCATTGATATAATCAATATGGCCGAATGCAAGGAGGAGGGAGAGGACGCGAATCCCAATGAGGAAGATCTCATGGGACGTCTCTCAAGCAGGAAGGAGTTCCCTATTGAGGATCCAAAGGAATCTGAGGCTCATATAGAGACCATAGAGATTGCATTAAATATTCTTTTGCCATTCATGAGCTCTGAAGATTACTCTTCCTCTGAAGAGGATGAAGATATAACTGGAGAGCAAGTTGCTCAATATCTAGGAGCCATCATGAAGCTGAATGCCAAGTTATTTGGTAATGAGACTTGGGAAGGTGAACCTCCCTTGCTTATCAGTGAACTTGATACATGGGTTCAGCAAACTTTACCTCAAAAGACATAAGATCCTGGGAAATTCTTAATACCATGTACCATAGGCACCATGACCTTTGAAAAAGCTCTGTGTGACCTAGGGTCAGGCATAAATCTTATGCCACTCTCTGTAATGGAGAAGCTGGGGATTATTGAGGTACAGCCTACCTTATTCTCATTACAATTGACAGACAAGTCAGTAAGACAAGCTTATGGATTGGTAGAGGACATGTTGGTAAAGGTTGAAAGCCTTTACAACCCTGCTGATTTCATAATCTTAGACACTAGGAAGGAGGAGGATGAATGCATCATCCTTGGAAGACCTTTCCTAGCCACAGCAGGAGCTGTGATAGATGTTAACAGAGAGAATTAGTCCTTCAATTGAATGGGGTATTACCTTGTATTTAAGGCACACGGCTATCCTTCTGTAACAAGGGAGAGTAAGTATGCAGAGCTTCTCTCAGTATAGAGTCAAACAAAGCCCACACAATCAAACTCTAAGTTTGGTGTTGGGAGGCCACAACCAAACTCTAAGTTTGCTGTTGAATCCCCATAACCAAACTCTAAGTTTGGTGTTGGGACTATACAACATTGACCTGATCACCTGTGAGGCTCCATGAGAGCTCATTGTCAAGCTATTGACATTAAAGAAGCGCTTATTGGGAGGCAACCTAATTTTTATTTATCTAATTTTATTTTTTATTTTATTGTTCTTTTATGTTTTATTAGGTACATGATCATGTGGAGTCACAAAAAAAATATTAAAATTAAAAATAGAATCAAAAACAGCAGAAGAAAAATACACCCTGGAGGAAGGATTTACTGGCGTTTAAACGCCAGTAAGGAGCATTTGGCTGGCGTTCAATGCCAGAACAGAGCATGAATCTGGTGCTGAACACCAGAAACAAGCAACATCTCGGAGTTCAAATGCCAGGAATGCACCCTGAGGAGAGCTGGCACTAAACGCCAGAAACAAGCATGGAACTGGCGTTCAACGCCAGAAACGTGCTACACATGGGCGTTGAGCGCCCAGAACATGCATCACTTCGGCGTTTAAACGCCAAAATTGCATGGAAAGGCATTTTACATGCCTAATTGGTGCAGGGATGTAAATCCTTGACACCTCAGGATCTGTGGACCCCACAAGATCATCTCAGGATCTGTGGACCCCACAGGATCCCCACCTACCATATTCTTCCCTCTTCTCAACATTCATCCTCTCTTTCCAATAAACACTCTTCCCCAAAACCCTTCACCAATCACCTTAATCTCTCTTCTCAATCAC
>NC_029774.3:115235093-115235818 GCF_000817695.3 Arachis duranensis | reverse complement strand
TTCTTTCCCACCCAAACCCACCCTAAATGGCTGAACCTACTCCCTCTCCTCTCCCTATATAAACCCCTCCATTCTCCTTAATTTTCACACCACATAACCCCCTCTTCTACACCTTGGCCAATTATACCTCCCCTACTCTCCTCCATATTTTCTCTTCTTCCTCTTCTCTTCTTTCATCTCTTGCTCGAGGGCAAGCAATATTCTAAGTTTGGTGTGGTAAAAGCATAGATTTTTTATTTTTCCATAACCATTGATGGCACCTAAGGCCAGAGAATCCTCTAGAAAAGGGAAAGGGAAGACAAAAGCTTCCACCTCCGAGTCATGGGAGATGGAAAGATTTATCTCCAAAGCCCATCAAGACCACTTTTATGATGTTGTGGCCAAGAAGAAGGTGATCCCCGAGGTCCCTTTGAAGCTCAAGAAAAATGAGTATCCGAAGATCCGACATAAGGTCCAAAGAAGAGGTTGGGAAGTTCTAACCAACCCCATCCAACAAGTCAAAATCTTAATGGTTCAAGAGTTCTATGCCAAATAGGAACCATGATCAAAGTAAGAACCCGAACCCAAAGAATTATCTTACAATGGTTCGGGGGAAATACTTAGATTTTAGTCTGAAAAATATGAGGTTGGCGTTCAACTTGCCCATGATGCAAGGAGATGCACGCCCCTACACTAGAAGGGTCAACTTTAATCAAAGGTTGGACCAAGTCCTTATGGACATATGT
>NC_029774.3:115233620-115234992 GCF_000817695.3 Arachis duranensis | reverse complement strand
AAACCCAAGAGACGCATGAGGAAGCTCATCACCAAGAAATCCCGGAGATGCCTCAAGGGATGCACTTTCCTCCCAACAACTATTGGGAACAACTCAACACTTCCTTAGAAGATTTGAGTTACAATGTGGATCAATTAAGGGTGGAACATCAAGAGCACTCCATCATTCTTCATGAAATTAGAGAAGATCAAAGAGCAATGAGAGAGGAGCAACAAAGGCAAGGAAGGGACATAGAAGAGCTTAAGGACATCATTGGTCCTTCAAGAAGAAGATGCCACTAAGGTGGATTCATTCCTTGTTCTTATTTTTTCTGTTTTTCATTTTTATCAATGTTTTGTGTCTCTACTTCATGATCATTAGTATGTAGTAACTATGTCTTAAAGCTATGAATAAATTCCATAAATCCTTCACCTCTCTTAAATGAAAAATGTTTTTAATTCAAAAGAACAAGAAGTACATAAATTTCGAAAATTGTCCTTGAAATTAGTTTAATTATATTGATGTGGTGACAATACATTTTGTTTTCTGAATGAATGCTTGAACAGTGCATATTTTTTATCTTGTTGTGTATGAATTTTAAAATTTTTTGCTCTTGAAAGAATGATGAACAAAGAGAAATGTTATTGATGATCTGAAAAATCATGAAATTAATTCTTGAAGCAAGAAAAAGCAGTGAATAGCAAAAGCTTGCGAAAAAAAATTAGAAAGAAAAAAAAAGCAAGCATAAAAAGCCAATAGCCCTTAAAACCAAAAGGCAAGGGTAAAAAAAGGATCCAAGGCTATGAGCATCAATGGATAGGAGGGCCCAAGGATATAAAATCCAGGCCTAAGCGGCTAAATCAAGATGTCCCTAACCATGTGCTTGTGGCATGCAGGTCCAAGTGAAAAGCTTGAGACTGAGTGGTTAAAGTCGTGATCCAAAGCAAAAAGAGTATGCTTAAGAGCTCTGGACACCTCTAACTGGGGACTTTACCAAAGCTGAGTCACAATCTAAAAAGGTTCACCCAGTCATGTGTCTGTGGCATTCATGTATCCGGTGGTAATACTGGAAAACAAAATGCTTAGGGCCACGGCCAAGACTCATAAAAGTAGATGTGTTCAAGAATCAACAAACTTAACTAGGAAAATCAATAACACTATCTGAAATTCTAAGTTCCTATAGAAGCCAATCATTCTAAACTTCAAAGGAAAAAGTGAGATGCCAAAACTGTTCAGAAGCAAAAAGCTACAAGTCCCGCTCATCTAATTAGAATTAATATTCATTGATATTTTGAGATTTATAGTATATTCTGTTCTTTTTATCCTAATTGATTTTCAGTTGCTTGGGGACAAGCAACAATTTAAGTTTGGTGTTGTGATGAGCGGATAATTT
>NC_029774.3:115233039-115233433 GCF_000817695.3 Arachis duranensis | reverse complement strand
TCAGGCAATTTCTGGCTGAAATTGAGGGACCTGAGCAAAACTCTGATAAGGAAACTCACAAAAGACTGCTGATGCTGTTGGATTCTGATCTCTCTGCACTCGAAATGTATTTTTTGGAGCTACAGAACTCTAAATGGCGCGCTCTCAATGACGTTGGAAATTAGACATTCAGAGCTTTCCAGAAATATATAATAGTCCATACTTTATTCGTAATTAGACGACGTAAACTGGCGCTCAACGCCAGTTCCTTGCTGCATTCTGGAGTCAAACGTCAGAAACACGTCACGAACCAGAGTTGAACGCCCAAAACACATTACAACTTGGCGTTCAACTCCAAGAGAAGCCTCAACTCGTGGATAGATCAAGCTCAGCCCAAGCACACACCAAGTGGGCC
>NC_029774.3:115208050-115232853 GCF_000817695.3 Arachis duranensis | reverse complement strand
AAAGTCTAACCTTGTCTGTGGTATTCCGAGTAGGATTCCGGGATTGAATGACTGTGACGAGTTTCAAACTCGCGATTGTTGGGCGTTAGTGACAGACGCAAAAGGATCAAGGGATTCTATTCCGACATGATTGAGAACCGACAGATGATTAGTCGTGCTGTGACAGAGCAGTTGGACCATTTTCACTGAGAGGAAGGGATGTAGTCATTGACAACGGTGATGACCTACATACAGCTTGCCATAGAAAGGAATGACAAAGATTGGATAAAAGCAGTAGGAAAGCAGAGATTCAGAAGGAATACAGCATCTCCATGCACCTATCTAAAATTCCCACCATTGAATTATATGAGTAACTATTTTCTATTTATTTATTATTATTATTCGAAAAACCAATAATCTCTTAATATAGTTGAATCCGCCTGACTAGGATTTACAAGATGACCATAGCTTGCTTCATACCAACAATTTCTGTGGGATCGACCCTTACTCACGTAAGGTATTACTTGGACGACCCGGTACACTTGCTGGTTAGTTGTGCGGAGTTGTGACAAAGTGTGATTTATGTTTGAGAGCACCAAGTCTTTGGAGCCATTGTTGATGATCACAATTTCGTCCACCAGGTAGCCCTGTTCGAATCACTTGAATAGCTAGTAGATTTGCCCACTCCTATTGGCAAGTTTGCTCCCTTCGATGTCATTGGGGAAGAGGAGACGTTCGATCTAGGCAAGGCCACAATTTCGACGCAAAAAAGGGGGTGAAATTGAGGTCCTCATTGTGAAAATTTTTATAGGAGTGAAAAAGGGAAAAAACAGCCCAAAATCGATCTTCATTCGATTAAGCTTCTGAAAAATTTGATTTGAAATTAGCTAACCGAAAGCCTTCGATATGCTGTTTGGAGAAGGCAGAGAGGGCCTCCTGTACTTATCAAGTAATTGTTTCGAAGACAATTGACAAATTGGCCAAGTTCTTCGAAAATATGCCCTAGAAGTAGCTTGGCCAAGTTGAGGTTGTTTCCTTCATGAAGGAGAGCAGCAAGAGGAAGGAAAAGCTTCTGCATTTGACCACTTCGGGAGCAGAAAATAGTTACGTTTAACCAATAGAACAAAAAGGCCACATGTTCATCATCTGTAACGGGGGTACCCTCTGCGCCCATGTGATGAGCAATGAAGTCATTGTAGGAAGTCGTAGGAACAATGTTGTACTAGTGCTTAGGCTGCATATCAGAAGTAAAATCTGCAGGGCTAATCGGGAGTCCTGTAATAGCAGCTACATCTAAAAGTGACATGTCAATCATCCCACAAAGAATGTGAAAATTATTGGTAGTCATGTTCCAGAAAAAAGTTACGGGTCCAATTATCCAAGGGAATGTCGAAGCAGAAAAATGAGAAAGTCTCAGAAGATCTTGAATCCCGAGAGCCCCCCAAGCGGCGTTCTTTGATGGTGCAAGATGCTCATGCCAGGCTGTGAAATCAGTTCCACGAGGGGTGATTTTTGGGTTATTCCTAGGGATTTTGTTTGGTAAAGAAAGAGATGTCAAGGTCTTGATTAATCAACAAGTCTTCCCCTTGAGCATTGGGGAAGAAAGGGAGTTTTTTGTTTGTCCTTTCTAAATTCTCAATGGGACCAACAAAACAATGGGTATCTTCACCCACAGTAAAGGGAATGAGGATCCTGGAGTCATCAAATTGAAGTTGTGAGTCATCAATGACTTCATCATTTTACCTGGTTTAGCATATGTAAGGCGGGAGGAGTTGGTGGTTGCACCATAGGATGTTTGCCCTTGTCCTGAGCAGCAACATGAGATGAAGAAGCAGCTATTGATGAGCAAAGGAAAACGAAGGATGAAGAATAGAGGTTATACAAGAAGGGGAAATGCAAGAGAAGTTGAGAGAATAAGAATTCAAAAAAGTTGAGCAAAGATGGAAGTGTTGAATTTAAAGGAAGTTTTGGTTTAGCCATTATTACAGAAGGAAATTCAAAGAGAAAGAAGGTAACTTTGCGAAGAAGGCGAAGTGGTGGAGAGAGAAAAAGTGTGGATCGTGGGAGACGTATCAAACGGGTCAAAATTAATGGAGAAGGTAAATGGCAATTATGATCAGTTAAAGTGGTTGAAGACTAGATTAGGATTAAGTGTTTCATCGTCCAAGAAATGACTTCGAAAGCAAATACCTTATTCCTAGGGGGCAATTTGTTGATTGAAATATTTACTTTCAAAAGATTAAGCTGATTCGAAATGTTAGTAAAGTGTCGAAAGGGAAGCAGAGGCCGAGAGATACACGTGCAAGTGTTAAGTAAAAATTATTTGACACAGACTCGATTTCAACACTTTGATGAATCGAACAGTTATTCAAAATGGAGAATCGAGCGGTTTCTCGAATGAAGAATCGGACGGTTACTCGAGTGGGAATTTTGAAGGCTTTCTCTGAGTTAGGAATTTGTTGGTAACGCTCATGGGCAAAAGTGCGGGAACAGTTACCTAGGAATTCGCATACAAGACAACATCATGCAATTAATGGTCGGTTATGGAAGTGAGTTATAAATATTAGTGAGTCTTAGGAAATAGGGGTTGGAACTTTGCTTCAGAAATTACTCATGGATACTCATATTCCAAAGACTTTCTGAGTCTGCTTCGAGTTAATTATATGTAGGGTTCCTTCCACATGTCTTTATCTTCCATTTATCTTTTCTGCAATCTTTACCTTTCTTGCAAATTTATCTTTCAAGTAACATTTACTTTCCCTGTTCAAATTTAAGTTTCGAAATCTTTACTTTTTGTATCAAAAGTCCTTTGATCCAATCCAAGGCGTTTTACTACTTTGTTTAAATTCAATGCAAACAATTTTGATTCCAGTGAGTTTTATTTTTAGAATCCTTTATTTTATATTTTTTTTAGTCCTTTACACTTTTTAAACTCATTTCCTATCTTAATGCTCGTCTAATTCGAGGACTTATGACACATTTATAAAAAATATTGATATCTACAAAAGAGGAGTAGGTTTCGCTCTCAAACCATTAGAATCGAACCACCATCGATTTGCTAAAAATCGACAAAATACCGTAAAAAAGCATATGGAAAAATTCAAAGATGAAATAAGAATTTAATTTTCTCATAAATCTTCAATTAGAGTAAGCCAGTCACAAAACTACGGGTGGATTTGGTAAAGTTTAGTAGAGAAGTGCTGAAGTGTCTGCACTTTTTAAAAACATAAACACTTTACTTTGTGTTGATAAATCAAAATATCATATATTTGTGCTTTTAGCTTTTGAAAACTTCTTATAAAGATACTTTTCAAAACTAACTGTTTTTTTTTTAAATTAAAAAAATATAACCTTATATATTAACAAGTGTTTAGATTTATTCTTTTGTTATTATATTGATATTTATGTCTATTAAAGTCATTTTAAATTTTACAAAACAAATTTTACCAAAACACAATTGTTGTAATTTGTACTTATTTTTAAAGGCTCTTTTATTCGATTTAGCAAATATAACTGCTACAAAAGCCATTACTTTTGAAAACCATAAGGTTTTCCAAACCACCCTAAGTGAAATCTTTTGAGAATATAATAATTTAACATCACAGATAAATGAATAATTATACATTGTATAATCAAACCTTAACACCAAGCATAGGCTAAGCTTTCAAAGATAACAAGTTATAAATATGATAAAGTACACCAACCTCCCTTGAATTTTAGGTGAAATTACACATAGCACCCCATGAATTATATGTTGACAATGACAACCCCAGATCCGGTGAGAGGTCAGTATCCATTTTAGAAAAATATAGTTACCAGATATAACTTGAATCTTAGAAGAGTTCTGTAAAGACTTTTAGAAATAAAGACGTATGTGTAATGTCCCTTAACATCAGAGGCTCAGAGGAGGTTAATGTAATTTTACCAATCACACCAAATCAACAAAGCTTAAACATTTATACAAGTTACAAAGTTAGCAAGGCTAGAGTTGTCTATTGCAGGCTAGAGCAATTCTTGATTGGATATAACTACAAACTTCTCCAGAATCCGCATACTTCAGTTCTGAGTTGAGATTCTTCAATTTGAGCATAAGATGAATCTTAGTTCTGGAAATGAGTAAGTCAACTGGATTGATTTAGAATCAAAGAAAGCAGTTATAAATCCTTAACTTTTTTCAGTTATAAATTCAAATATTTTGTTTGTCACAGTTATGGTTATATCAGATTCAGTATATGAACAAATTAAATTAAGTTTTGATTAACTCTTCAGTAAAGTATTCTTGGACAAATCTTGGACATGAACTACTAAATAATGATAGTAATAAAAGATGTTTTCAGACCAGAATAAATTCTTAATACCTTACAGGATCACCATGCAGTCATTGTACAAAAAGACAGTTTGAAAGACATCATCAAATTCGTAAAGTAACTTACAACACCAAATGAAACTCTTACCCAGATTATGAAAAATAAGGGCAGCACAACTGCACAAGCAGCTCAAAATGATCATCACTCGTCATCATCTGAAATGTCAATTACTATTGGTTCCTCAGTTTTTCCATTGTTATGACCAAAAACCTCAAGTGGTTCTTTCTTCACATGCACCTCAGAATAAACTTGAACAGGGTGTTCTTCAGAAGATGGATGCTTTCTCTTCTGACCAGCCTGCTCCTGATAGTTGCTCATCGTTGGTACCTCCCCAATGCTCATGTTAGCCATTTTTTTTCTTTGTACTGCATAAAATAACCATTTCTATTCAAAATGAAATACATCCAACCATTTGAGTAATACTCCATTCAGTTCTAGTAATTGTAAGCTTGTGTCATCAAACCCCAACTTAAGCAAATTCACTTTGAAGTATTCAATATTTTACTTTGTATTCAATTTGCTCCAAATTAAATAATTAATCCCAGTGGGATTAATTTTCTAAAAAAAAAGTAGCCATAAAATAACTCATTTTTGTGTATTCACTTGAAACTCTTCATGGTATCATCATAGCATAAAATGTGGCTCCCACTACTCACTTTAGAGAGGATGAAAGGGTTTGAGAGAGACAGCATATTCGGCAGCTCTGCTTCCAGATTCTCCAGGCTGGCTACCGTACGCCTCAGTGCTTCGCTCATCTTTCAGTACGCCCTCACCCACACTTTCGCTTCCCCTCGCCATTTTCTGTCTGTCTCAGTCTGACGGGAAGTAGAAATTTTGGTGACTCACAAGGAGACGCGCACACCAATTTAAGGTTTTAAAAACCGGATGGATCATTAAACCGCTCTAGTCACTGGTTCATTAATTTACTGATCTAATCAGTTCAATCGCGATCCAACCAAAAGAATTATTTTATAATAAAATAATAAATAAATTATAAATATACACTCTAAAATATAATTATAAATAAAACACTCTAAAAAATCATTGTCCAAAGTTTTCAAGTTTGATGACAAATAACTAAATGCTCTTAAAAAGTTTCTTTGGAATGCTTCTCCTTCTTTATTTACAGTAAAAAGTAAAAAGTAATAATAGTCTCGTTGAGTTGAAAGTTGTTTCTCTGCTTCCAATTAGATCAAATTATAACCAAAATTCAGAACAAATAACAAGAAATAAAAACACAGCAATTAAGAGAAAAGCTTTAATTTTATTTTTTGTCTATTTTTTATTTTGTGCTAGAAACTTGAAATTATATTCTCCTGGCTAAAAAAAACCATACATTTTTTATTTAATCATAACTAGACCATGAGTTAATCCTAAAAACTAAAGCTTGAATAAACAAACTATACATTTTTAATTGCTTCCGTTACAACCACTACCAATTATTCATCTTCCCCTGTATTAAGATTAGTCGTATCGTTCGAAATGAAAAGATTAGCGGTCAAATTATTATCCCGAGATGTATTATTATCAGCAAATATTTCTTGGTTCATATTATTATCCATAACTAAAACCAATAAATCACCAAGACAGTCACAATCTAAATAAAAATGAAATCATAAAATGGTAAAACAAACACAACAACTCAGCAACACATCACTAAACAATAATCACAATATATTCAAAATCAATAATCAGTAAATTAAAATTACAAGTTCAAACTTTGTAATGTGAAATTAACAATATTCAACCTTTGCTCACAATTATTTTTAAGTTGACATAATAGTAATTAATTAAATAATAACTTAAGTGAATCTATACCTTATTTTTCTAATTCAGCTACAATCACTAAAATTTTTATAAGTTAATCCTCTGTTTAGATGATAAGTATAGTTTAATAGGTTATAAAAGAGAAAAAGGTGTCATAGCTATTTTTATTTTAGTAGAGACGTGGAGAATAACAACTTCATTGATTTAGTTTCCAATAAATTCCTTGATAGATCAAAGAAATTAAAGGTTCACTATCATTGAGACATGCATGCTTAGTTAATAGTCATTAGAACTAGAAATTGTGTACTGTCGTAATTCTATATCATATCTTACTTTTCCATCAGGCAGTAAAACAACAAATTTAGTTCCAACAGCAAACATCATACTAAAAAATTCAGAAACATCATACTCATAAATTAAAAAACGACAGCAGCATAACAAATCCATTTCAACAATATAATTTCAAAAACACAAAATCAATTATTTACTTAATTTCAGAGTAAAAAATCACTAATTATCAGACATTCAAGTTTCAACATAGACTCAACAGGGCATAAAAAAATCACTAAACAGGGCCACTAATCTTCGATTGAGAGCAAGACGACGATGGCGAGACGACGGCGACGAGATGATGAAGACATGACGACGATACCACGGCGAGCAGTTCGAACTTGAAGCCTCCAACAACAAATCTAGAAGACGACGTGATGACGATGTACCAAGCTAGGGGTTTGGGACAGGAAAAAAGAGGAGGCTACGGAGGCGCCTACAACGACAGACGGCGACGGCAAATCCATTGAAGAGGCTAGGCTTTTGGTTTGGGTTTTGAATTCTTGAATAAGCTAGGGCTGGTTGACTCATGAAGGAGTTGGAAGGGGGGTTGAGTGACGCGGCGGGGTTTGATTTTTTTTAAATAATCATTAAGAACTGGTCGGTTTTCGATTCAGTCCAACCGAATGGTTTTTGACCGATTCGACAAATTTCTAGCAGTTTTAAAATTGGCAGTTTCAAAGAGAAGATCATACCTTTTTTTTTACTGGTTTTCAATTCAATCAATTCAATTGGTTGGTCTGGTCCAATTTTCAGAACTAATGTAGGAAGGAAACAACCTTTTTCACTATAGCTTCGCTTCTCTAACAAACAAGAGTAGACTACATTTTTTCCCCAGAATAAATAATTAAATAACTCTTAAGAAAAAAAATAACATTTTGTTTTTATTCACCATAGGATTGAAATTTATTCATTATATTTAACTAATTTAGCTTTCATATACTCCAAAAAATAATGTTAAAATTACTAATTTAAAAAGTTTGAAAAAGATGTCAAATTTAATTTTGAATATATTTATTGTGCATTTAATTAAATAAAAGGTTTAAAAGTTTTTGCGAATAATAATATTAATATATGACCGAAAATACATGTTATTTAAATGTAAAACTAAGATAAGAAATTAGGCCACAAGAACAATTGATAATTCACTAAATAAAACTATAGCATTTGGACAGAAATGCAAAAAAAAATAAAAATGTATTTAATTAAACAAAAAAATCTAAACAAAACTTAATAACAACTAAATGATCTAAAAAGTAAAAATTGAAAATTTGTACTTTTTTTATTTTTGTTAGTGCTAGAAAATAAAAAACAATAAAATAAAATAAAAACTAAAATATGAAGTTGCTGCTTCACAAAAATATTTGATAATCTCACTAAGTAAAATTATAAAAATTCAAAATTTTATAGAGAGTCCTCACATAAAGATACTTAAAATATTTTTTTTAAAGATATTTTTTAGTAATTAGAATTTAACATATGTAATTGATTAAATTGTATTATTTTTGTCAAAATTAGATTGGACAAATCGGTTTGACTAAAAAATTGGTAAACTAAATTTTGAACTAATCTAAATTAATAATTTTTAATAAAAAATTACTACAATATCCCTATTAATAACTAAAATACTTCTCTCTCTCTCTCTCTCTATATATATAGGTGTTTGCTTTGTTATGATGATAAATTCATACGTACCGATACGTTAAAAATATGGACAAATAATAACATGATATGTTAAATTTATTTTCCACGTCAATAATTAATTTTTTAAAAATATATATCATATCAATACTTTTACTAAACTACTCTTATATTTTAATAAAAATAAAAAATATTTTTTATTTAATTTTACAAGAAGACTTAAATATCTTTTTTTTTTATATTGGACAAAAACTACCTTAATCTTTTTAATTTAGTTAAANGGTTCAGTATTCTTTTTCTCTAGATAAAAAAAAAAGAACTCAATTCCTCCATGTCGTTTTCTCAAATAGCTCAAATGTTGTTGAATTTCGCCAAATGAATAACGGTGGATCTGTCACTGGTTTCAATTCTGAGCAGAGATCGAAGGGCATGATGGTGTCGAGAGGGCTGTTAGGTTGGTCCCCGCCGCACATACAACCTATCTTGTCAATGGCATTATATTTTTTTTTGCCAGATACTCAATAAGATGATTATACCACATTCGTCCAAATTGTTTTAGACCATATAAAGAATTTTGTAATTTGACTGAGTATAACTCCTCCGAATATTCATGGGATGGTTTAGATATCTTTAGTCCTTCAAGGACTTTCATATAGATATCACGATCTAATGATCCGTATAATAAATAGAATGTTACCACATCCATTAAATGCATATGTAGTTTATGGTATGCAGATAAGCTGACCAAATAACGCAAAGTTATTATATCTATTATAGGGGAATATGTTTCTTCATAATCTATACCAGACCTTTGTGAAAAACCTTATGCCACAAGTCGAGATTTGTAACGTACAACTTCATTTTTCTCGTTTTGTTTTCTCACAAATACCCATTTGTATCCAACAGGTTTTATATTTTCTAGTGTATGGACTACAGGTACAAAGATTTCATGTTTTGCAAGTGAGTCTATCTCAACCTTCATAACTTCTTCCCATTTTGGCCAATCATTCCTTTGTCGACATTCTTTGACTGTTCTTGGCTCAAGATCCTTACTTTCATGCATGATATTTAATGTCACATTATATGCAAATATTTCATTGACAATTGTCTTATTTTGGTTCCATTTTTCTCCTGTCAAGACACAATTTATCGAGATCTCGTCATTTTCACAATTTTCAGGTACGTGAACGTCTTATGGCATCAAAACTATATCAGAATTTCGGACAACTGCAGGTGTCTCTACTATGTATTTATTTTTTTCAATAGGAATAATATTTGCCTCTTTTCTTTTTCGAAGATTTTTTCGTTGGAACCGATAGGCCTACCACACTTCTTACGTGAATTTGTTTTGGTGGCCATTTGTCCGACTGGGACATTAATTCGAATTTTAGCATTTTCAGCTAGTATATAGGATTTAGTAATCTTTTTCGTATCAAAAAATGCATCAAATAATTCATTTGCTATTCTTTGCAAATGTATAATCTTTTGAACTTCTAGTTCACATTGCCTTGATCGAGGATCTAAATGCATCAAAGATGATGCATTCTAATTAAGTTCCTTTTTAGAAAACTTATTTTATTTCCCTAATGTTAAAAATTTTGATTCATCAAAATGACAATCTACAAATCGAATTTTAAATACATCTCCAGTTTGTATCTCAAGATACCTCACTATAGATGGAGAATCATATCCAACATATATCTCCAATTTTTTTTTTGGGTCTCATTTTAGTTCGAGAAGGTCGTGCAATGAAAACATATATCGCACACTCAAATATTCTTAAATGGAAAATATTTACCTGCTGCCCAAAAGCTAATTGCATAGGAGAGAACTGATGGTAACTTTTTGGCCTCAAACGAGTAAGTGTTGCGGCATGTAAAATAGCATGTCCCCAAACCGAGGTTGGAAGATTTGTTCTCATAAGTTAGAGTCTAGCAATTAATTGGAGGCGTTTAATAAGTGATTCTGCTAACTAGTTTGTGTATGAACATGAGCTACTGGATGTTCAACGCTTATTCCATTAGCCATACAATAAGCATCAAAGACTTGGAAAGTGAATTCACCAGCATTATCAAGATGAATTACTTTTATTAGATTTTCTGGAAACTGTGTTTTTAATCGAATAATTTGAGCAAGTAATCTCGCAAACGCCAGGTTGCGAGAAGACAATAATAAGCACACATGTGACCATCTCGACGATGCATCTATTAGTACCATAAAATATCTAAAAGATCCACATGTTGGATGAATAGGTCCACATATATCGCGTTGAATCCTTTCTAGGAATTTAGGGGACTCAAATCCAATCTTTACTGGTGATGCCCTCAAATTAGCTTTCCTTGAGAACATGCAACACAACAAAAATTAACTAGATTTAAGAATTTTTTGGTTCTTTAGTGAATGTCCATGAGAGTTTTCAATAATTCTCCACATCAAGGTTGTTTCCGAATGACCCAATCGATCATGCTAAGTTATAAATTCATTTGGGTTAGTAAACTTCTGGTTTATAATGCCATGTGATTCGATTGTACTAATTTTAGTACAATATAACCCAGATGAAAGTAATGATAACTTTTCTAATATAACATTTTTATTTAAATCATGTGTTGTGATATATAAATACTTATGATTTTCCTCATTCATTATTTCAATATGATATCCATTCTGGCGAATATCTTTAAAACTCAATAAGTTCCTTAGTGACTTGGTAGACAATAGTGCATTATTTATTATGAATTTTGTTCCTCCATAAAAACAAAGTCATATGTAACACCCTAAGTTAAATCCTATCCTTGAAGGTCTTAGGTGCCACACTTGATAAAGATAGAAAATGAACTTAATCGTTATGCAAGGAGGAGGAAGTGCGCGTGAAGAGGAAAACGAGTAGCACTAAGACGATGGAAGTGAATATAATAAATATGAAATAATAACTTATCCATGAGTATGGTTCAAAATAAAATGCTTAGAGGTAATTATAACAAAGAAACTAATATGTCCTAACTAATTTCGTCGAAGAGGCTCCCATACTTGTGTCCCGTCCTATCCTTGATCGGGACCCTTCAGTTATTGACGAATTGGGGTACCAGTGGTCTTCCTCCAACACCTTTCCGTGCAGTGAAGATCCGGTTCCGTTATGTGGAATGAACTAAGACTCGACGGGGTGCTGAGGTGGGTGAATAGGGTACGTATTCTACCTTTGGACTTTCGCAAGGATTCGACTCCTCCTCTGGATCCTTCTCCATGGTGTCTTCCTCCTGGTCAGGATTGTCGGATTCTTCTTCCTCCGTCTCGGAATTTGATTCAAGATGCACCACTTCGGATGACCGTTTCTTGAATGCTGAAGCGTTCTTATCTAGGAAGGTTACGACGGGCAGATAGGATTCTTTCTCTATGAACTCTCGACCTAAGTAGATAGTTTGGAGTACGGTAGTAGTGATCGTAACTACCCACGCGTGCTTCGAGGGGTCATACTCAGAAGTTACCTTCGGAGGCACTGCGTCGTCTCTATCCATCGTGCCATATTCCTCTGGAGATAGTATGGGAAAAGAAAAGGGATGAGAACCTAAGGTCTCAGTAGGAGTGCTATGCAACACCTCCATACCTATCTCCAGCCCACGTGCGGGATTTTAAAAAAAGTCGTGCGATATGGCATGTAATATGATTCTTTCTTGTAAAGCACATATGTAAAAAGGAAAGCACATAGGAAAAATAGAAGAATAGTAACATATGAAATGTCGACATGTTCATAAATAAATCTTTAGAAAAAAAACATCATCATGATCAAACTTTGCCTTATACTTTCTCTTTTTCTTAACTTATAACTTTTATGAAAGGTATTGAGATCAAACCGGTATAAATGAGAGTCCCCTTCCCTTACCGAAGGTTCTTATCTCGAATGTCTTGGCGATCACCTTCCCTTACCGAAGGATTATCTCGATCGATCACCCTCCCTTACCGAGGGATCATCTCGATATATTGTCTTTGGGGGTCACCTTCCCTTACCGAAGGATCAATCCCTCAGTTCAATTTACAATCAAGGTTATTTAGACATACACAAGAAAAGAGTTATATCAACAAAGATATCTTATTATATAAAATTGATGGGAGTCCCCTTCTCTTACTGAAGGTTCTCAAAAGTTTTTCGATCACCTTCCCTTACCGAAGGATCATCTCGATTCGATCACCTTTCCTTATCGAAGGATCATCTCGATTATCTTGTCTTTGGGGGTCACATTCCCTTACCAAAGGATCATTCCCTCAGTTTAATTTACAATTAGGGTTGTTTAGGCATACACAAGAAGAGATTCATACAAGAATAGATCATGTAAAAATAGATCATGCAAGAGGTGGGACATATACCATGATAAAATGAGCATGTTGAATAATGATATTATAAGAAAGTAGGTACTCTCAGCCCTAGAGGGATATTAATAATATAGTGTATGAAATATCACATAAGTGTTCATTTATAAAAAAAGATAGGATATTTTAAATAGTTGAATAGTTATAAGGGGCAATGTACTCTTAACTCAAAGAAATATTATTAATCCACTGGTTTAAAAGTTAATATAATTCCATGTAATAAAATAAGGGATATTAATTAGCTGAATAAAATAATTATAAGGAAACATGTACTCTTAACTCTTAGAAGATGTTAATAATATAATGTATAAAATATAATCTAAGTGCACATAGTAAGAATGGGGTATATTAAATACTGAAATAAAATATTATAAAGAAGCCTATACCTTTTACTTTAAATTTTAAGGAGTAATAATAACATAATAATATAAGAAGTCATTTAATTGTACATAGTAGAATATGGTACATTAAACAAGACATAAAAAAACATGTACTCTTAACATTAAAGGGATGATAATAATATAATGGAATAAAAGGTCATGTAAATGCATATAGTAAAGTTAGGGTGATTAAATAAAATATTATGAAAAGGTATGTACTCTCAACATTAAAGAAATAATAATATGATGGTATAAAAGGTCATGTAAATGCACATAAAAAATATGGGATATAAATCAAGAGGGTATGAATGATATAATAGATAATCATGACTAATGTGGATGAAAGATAAATAAAGGATCATTAATGCCATAAAACACATGAAAGATGGTAACCATGCATGGATGAAAAGGAAATAAATTAAAGCATACTACATGCCAACATAAAAGTAAGAAGAGCATAATTCCCTACTCTTTTTCTAACGCCTCTTTTATTGCCTATGAGCTTGTCTCTTGTGTTCGCACACGGAATATTTGCGTAGAAGGAGAAGGAGAAGGATTAGTGTTTGAGAGGAGTGATCTTCTACCTATAGGTGTACCCCTATTTATATACTTTCAGTGGTAAGGTGGTTGGGATAATTTTAAATTCAAAAGAAAGGCGGTTATTAGATTCCTATCTATAATTCAAAATTCTAAACTCATCTCCTACCTGACTTTCAAAATTCGAATTTGATTTTGTTTCTAGAAGAGGTGAAGGGAGGTTTACATCATAGCTCTTCCAAAATCTTCTATCATATTTTCTGAGACAATAATAGTATTAACATATTCTTCTTTTGGCACAAGATGTGTAAAATATATATTATTTTTGAAAATAGTATGCAAATTTGCACTATCTGCAAGACAAATATTTTCTATATGTCCTTACCATTTTCTTTCAAGACAAATAATAATAATAAAATGAGTAAAAATATACGAGTAGTAAAACTATATTCCTAATCGAAATTGTTTTTCTAAGAAGAAATGTACATAAAAATAGTGTCATATACTAAAAGTTTTATTATTATTATTGTTATTACTATTTTAGAATTGGACACTTTTAGTAATTTTAAAATTCATAAACATAAACATTAATATTTTATCAAACATTATTTATATATATCATACTTGAAATTCAAATATATAGAAAATCAAACTTAATACGAAGTTTTTCACATTATTTATTTACCTGAGTATTTGACAAACCTATATTAAACTTTTTTATCATTGATCAAATGACTAATATTTCCTCTAGGATCCTCAAAAAAATCAGATATTTCATAATGAGTGGTGTAATTTTTAGCAACATCCTTTGAAACAAAATTTTATCTCATTTCTTTTGTCATCCTTTTTCAAATATATTCTTGATAAAGATCGACTAGGTGCCTTAGGGTACGACAGATACGAGACCAATGGCCCTTTCCACCATAACGGAAATATTTATCTTCTGTTGATTTATGTTGTTCATTGTTTCTTTTTTTTATCTCACTTCTGATGATATCCTTTCTTGTGAACATAATTTTTCTTCCTTCCATAAATTTTTTTGTTATCAAAATCTTACCATTTACCTCTTTTGGGTTATGATTTGCCGCATTTACTTAAAAAAATGGGACGGCTCCAGCTGGACGGGCTTCGTAATTTTTTTAAAAGCAATTCATTGTTATGCTCAGCAACAAGAAGGTAAGAAATTAGCTCAGAATATTTTTTAAATTCTTTTTCTCGATACTGTTACTGTAGGAGCACATTCGAGGTATGGAAGGTCGATAAAGTTTTCTCTAATATGTCATTATCAGTTATCTTTTTCCCACATAATTTCATTCGTGAGGTAATTCGGAACATTATTGAATTGTATTCATTTATGGATTTAAAATCTTGTAGGTGTAAGTTCGTCCATTAATATTGAACTTGAGGAAGTATCACTGTCTTTTGATGATTATACCTTTTTTCAAGGTTTTTTCACAAATCTGCAGGATCTTTTAGTATGAGATATTCATTTTTCAATCCCTCGTCAAGATGATGATGAAAGAAGATTATGACTTTGTCTTTATCCTTTTGAGATGCATTATTTTCAGTCTTAGTGGTATCTTTTAGATCCATTGAATCTTTTGGCATCTAGTATCCATGATAAGTAGTTATTTCCAGAAATATCAAGAGTATTAAATTCAATATGAAAAAATGTTGACATAATGAAAATTTATTACTTGAGTCTTCCTAAAATTTAATCAGAGTCTCGTGTTGTTAACGTGTTGTAAAATAAATAAATAAATAAATAAAATATAATAAATAAAAAATAAAAAAATATAATGTTTAATTTTTTTTAAGTTTTGAAAATCTTGTAGCATTTATCCTTTAATGTTTGTGCCGTTTAAAAATATTGAAAGAATAAATCATATTGAATAATGAGTAGAGACTGAGTGAATATTCAATTATTCATATTGTAACACAATTTGATTAATTTTAAAGGATCATTTTTGTCTAACATAAAAAAAATATTTAAGTCTTTCAAAAAATTAAATAAAAAATATTTTTTATTTTTATTAAATTATAAAAGTATTTTCATAAAAATATTAATATTCATATTATTATTTATCTATATTTTTAACATACGTAATCAGTACCAATGAATTTATCATCCTAAGAAAGCAAACACCATAAAAAATAAAAATTGGGAAGTGTTGTACATGCAACATAAATATTGAAAATTGGGTGGAAGAAGACGAAAGTTGGTGTTTGCGGTTTCTCCAATGGCGTTCTCTGCAACTACCACGCCCTCTCCCCAATTTTCGACTTCTCTCTATTCCTCAAAGTCATACTCAATCTCAAACTTCACTCTCTTTCTGATTTCCACAGTCAAATCTGAATCGAACAAGGCCGCTTTCAATTCGATCAGTTTCAGCCCCAGTTTTTGGTATGCTTTAATTTTCGCGGTGTGCTATTCTCTTCTTGTGATGTTCTTGTTTCTTAGTGCTTGCTTATTTGTGTAGCTGGCGTTAACTATTACTATGTTAATTAATAACAAAAATAGATCGAGATTAGCAATATCATAATTATTGCTGGATTATGCGGTATTGTCTTTTTACCTGTTGCAAAATTTATGTTAGGGTTTATTGATTTCGGTTCCGTCGTGCATTATTTTGGCTTTTTGAAGGTTTCAAGTGAGTTGAGAAGAGATTGAATCAATGAAACACTTTTAATGCTTAATATTGTGCAATACACTAAAACAGGAGATTATTTTTGTTTATATCTCCTTCTGCAGCCAGAACAAAACAAAAATGGAAGTTGCGGAGTTTTAAGAAAGAAGAAGATTAACACCACAATATATCCTAGTTTGGTCACGAAGTGTAATGTGATCTACGTCTAGTCTCTACTACAACAATGATAGAATTTTCATTATAATCAATAAGAATTATAAACACCAATTCTAAACTATTTCAAACTTAGTAAATCACCTGGTTGCTAACCTGACCTAGTTAAGGGGAACCAAGTGCATTCTAACCCAACATATTTTCGAAAATCAAAAGACGCAAATAAAGATTAAATGGCTTTTGTATGCACTAGTCTTTTTACCTTTTGTATTTCTCAAAATAAGCTTGAATCTAGGCAAAAGAAAAATAAAAACACACTAAAATAAAAGAAAACTAGGTTGTGTATATATTCTGACTTAAGCTCGAACTGCCATCTTCTTTTGTGGATGAAATTTTGTTATAGAGCTTAAAATCTCTTCTTCAATATTGGAATAATTTCCTTTTCCATCAACTAGTTGTTGCACACATCAATGCACTTAGCCGTTGGCTTTGAATGAAAATCCTTTCCTTGTTTAGTTTGATTATAATGTGCAGCAGTTATCCAATCACTCATGAATTTGATTCTTGGAGCGTAAAACTTGCTGTTTTGATGGTGCAACATTTTTCGAAAATAGCGTTGATATCATCTTAATTATATTCTCATTAATATTGTTGTTTTGCACAATTCTAGCTTGCTTGATTGGCCATCCTTAATTGATTCCTACATTGCTCATCATAATAGTTAGTTATAATAGAAAATAATCAAATATGTTTGTCATCACAAGGTAATTAATTAATACTTAACAGCTTTGATCACAGAATTGGCATCAGAGTAGGTGACTCAGAGTTAAATCCAAATAATAAAACCATAAAATAATATGCATATAATAGATTTATGTGATGGATATTGGACTATATGAATTATCTGATGCGTTTGCTTTTTGCTAGTACTTTGTGTTCCTCCAACTCACTCCTTGAATAAGCTTAAGTTTTTCTACTGTTGTCATGTATTTTGAATTTTGTATGCAGTCGCATGTGTGTTATACCTTTTCTCGATGTCTACATGTTGTCCTAATCCAATATTTTACTTTCATTCTCAAACCCCCTTTGAAAATCTTTCAGCTGCACCTGCATCTGGGGCTGTGGCACCTGCAATATCACATCTAATGTATATTTATTTAGACAAAGTTTTATGTTATCTGTTGACTACTTAGTAACACAATCTTCTTTTATGTATTATGTAAAAGTTTGCTACAAAATGCAACTTAAACAAAGGCATTAAGCATTAACTATAAATAGTTTCCAATTCGTTTAGCTAGGGGTTATTACTTTCAGTTACTATCCATATTATCATTCGCTCAGTGAACAATCCATATTACTCCACACATGATTAGTTTGCAATAGGTATTTTTAATAGGTATTTTTAATGATTAATTAATCACTTCATCAATGAATATTCATCCACAAAATAAGCAAACAATCCTAATTCAATACCTGTTGGAGACCAAGAAGACCCAAAGACCTTGTCTTTTCTTCAATATCATCCCAAAAGCTTTGGTCTTCTGAAAGCCACAAAATAATAGTTTCTGTAAGTCTCATCCATGGAAAAAAATTTAACATGAGTAAATTAAACATCCAACCTCATTAAAAAGAAACTTTAAAACACAAAAAACCACAAAATATCCAACACACTTTTATTCAAACTTGAAAAATTAATGATATGAAAAACATAAAAATTAAAATAGCACTGCAAAGAGGAGATCTTACCGTGTTGGTGGACGTCAGTCGGGGGGAGCAAGATCACAACAAGACCGGTGACAGGCAGGGAGGAGGCCGTTGGGCAACGTGGAGTGGCAAGGTTCAACGGCCGCGCTAACAATGGCCGGTGTTGCGGTAGCATGGTGGAGGGCGACATGAGGGAAGACGCGCCCGCTGAGGTGCGATTGAGGAGGCCAACGCAAGGGGGAGGCTTGGTGCAGTGGAAGGTGGCAACAAAGGGAGGAAGAGGGGACGTCGGCGATGAGAGGAAAGAAGAAGAAGAACGGCATTGAGAGAGAATTAGAATTAGGGTTAATGTTAACAAACTAACCTAATGTTTGAATTTAAAATAGGTAATTATTAAAAATTAATTAAATTATCATATCATCTTATTTTCTTTTTTACTCCTATTTTACACATTGTACACTAATATTATTATCTCCCAATACTTTCACTTTAATTATAATGGGCTATTTGCTAGTTACTACTACTATTAGCATATTACAATTGTTAATATCCCAATACAAATTATACTTAATAATTTTTTTGTAATATACTTTTTTTTATCTAATATACATATACTAAATACATATAACAATACTACTACTAATTTAAAAAAAAAATTGGAGGACCAAGACTATTTTAGACGCTCTTATAAGCCACTAATTTTACCACAAAAAAAAATTGCCACTAACCTACTACACACACGCAGACTTACAACTACAATAAATCTACTACACTAACTTTCCATTATACCAACTATACTAACATAATCCACTAACTATATATTATATTCTAATATCCCTTCTCAATCTCAAGTTAGAGTTAAGGAGATAATTTTGAATTTGGATACTAGATTTCGAAAACGGATAAGATGATGAGTCTTGGTAAAGATATCAACTGTCTGATCTATTGTCCTAACAATCATAGTTATCAGAACCGAACCGATAATTAACCCAGTCATTTGACTGGGTCATTGGGTCATTAATTCAACCGATGGGTAATTGATTCACCCGATTGACTTGGTAATAATTAAATAAAAAATATAAAATTATAAAAATAAAATTAAAATTAAAAGTTAAAATAAATAATTTTAAAAATATTAATAACAATCAAATATCAATTCTTAGATATAATTTATGATGTAAAAAGAAATAAAAAATTAGTCACTAGTATCAAATATTTTTTCAATTTAAATGAACAAAAGAAAAAACAAAAAATAATACAATCAATACTAATATATCAATTTGTTTATGTATCATGTGTTGTTACTTGTTTGGTATTTATATAAATCTATGTTTAAAAGGATAAAAAAAACTAAAAATTTGTTCATAATTTATTATATATTTATTTTTTGTCACATATTGTGTAAAGAAGTAAAGTGGCTGAGTGGTAAGGAGAGTTTTTGCATTCATGCTGATCTGTGTTCGAATCTCCATGAGTTCAGACGGTCCAGCATGCAGGTGTACCGTGGACCCCGCGAGTCAAGTCCGATTTGAAACGCAAATCGGCCGGTTTGCAATGGTTTTGAGTTTTGACCACCTTTGATATAGTAAAGAAGTAATGAGCAGTGCATGGTGCTGATAAAAACTAGCTAACATCTTTCATCTCAAAGTGGTGATGAAAACTTATTTTAAGATTAGTGATACTATCAACATATAATAGTAGGAGAATAACACCTTTGTTACTCTTGTGAATGAAAAATTGAGGTTGTAGACAGTATTGCATCATCTTTTTTCTTTTTTGTCTATCACTACTACTACACCATCTGTTCATACTACTAATAAATTCCTTATACATGTGAATCATAAAGGATCTGTCTCAACGTCTAACTTTCACCTTTTTTTATACTTATTTCATTCTTAAATTGAATTTTAATTTTATCTTTATAGGTCAATTAGTTGAAGTTGATTTTGATATTAATTTTTTTATTTCTGTTTTGTTGATTTTTAGTAAATCGATGGCAGTTTGATTCTAATGGTCTGGGAGCAAAACTAACTCCTCTTTTGCAGGTACCAGTTTTCTATAAGTGCATCAAAGAGTCTTCGATTAGACGGGTAACGAAATGAAATATAAATCGAAATTTGTAAAGAACAAAAAAATGAGAAAATAAAGTTTTCGAAAAGTAAATTAACTAAAATCGGAAAGATTGCATTGAGATTTAGAAAAAGCAGTAAAGTGCCTTCGACTGGGTCAAAGGGTTTTGACATGAAACTTAAAGGTACTGAAATATAAATTGGACATGAAAATGAAAGAATGCTTGAAGGATAAATTTGCTGAAAAATAAAGTTTACTGAAAGATAAAGTTTACAGAAAATATAAATGGAAAATAAAGACTTGTGGAAGGAACCCTACAGATAATTGACTCGAGGCAAACTCAGAAAGTCTCTGGGATGTGAGAGTGCATGAGTAATTTCTGAAGTAAAGTTCTAACCCTTATTCTCTAAAATTTTCTACTATTTATAGTCTACTTCTGTAACTGATAATTAATTACACGGTGCAGTCTTATATGCGCACTCCCTGGTAACCGTTCCCGCTCCTTGGCTAATAAATGTTTACTCATTAATTCTTCACGTGGTGAAAGCCCTAAACTTCTCCACTTATGTAACCGTTTGATTCATTTATTCCTTCGAATATCCATTCGACTAGGCCCACTCGATTTAATAATGTGTCCAAAATCGAGCTTGTGTCAAGTAACTCAACTTATACTTACACGTGCACTTCTCAACATTTCGATCTAATTCATTCCAATCGAAATATTTTTCGACCAACAAATTGCCCCCCTTGGATTAATGTGTTTGTTTTCAAAATCACTTTTGAAAAACGAAACACTTAATCCAAATTCAATTTCAAATTCCAATCTCCTGAGTCAATAATAATTACCATTTAACTTCCCATTAATACTGACCCACTCGACACGTTTTCCGTGACTTGCGCTTTCTCTCTCCATCGCTTTACTCTTTGATCTTTTGCTCACTTCTGTATTTCTCCTTCTCTTTTTTCATGAGTTCAGTCTGACGGACCTTTTCAACTAGATGGACTAAATCAGGGATATGCACATTAAACAACTTTCGATGCATATAAAATCCTAGCCCCATAATTGCTATTTTCACCACTTCACTCTCGGGTAATGACACATAACACCTACTTCTAGCATTTTTGAAACATATCATATAATCATCGATGGCTTCACCATCTTCACATTTCAAAACAACTAGATTAGTAACTGCCACATTCAATTCCCCCTCGATAGAACTGAGCATGAAAAGCAGTTTTCAACTGATTCCATGTCGTTATCGAATTTGGTCTAAGATTCGAAAACCAAGTAAACGCATTCTTTGTTAACGAAGAAGGAAAAAACTTCATTTTCAAATTTTTATCATTGGCAACCAAATATCGAGCGACATGTTCAGTGGTTGATTCTCCAATTTCCCCAACAAATTTTGTGATTATTTTTGGATTTTTAACCCCTCTTGGCACTTCAGCCATTTAGACAACTTGAGGAAAAGCAGACACAAAATGAGGTTGATTCATAAAACCAACATTTAAACCGACTCGATTGAGCACTTCTTCCACAATTCTGGTGACTTGATAACGTTCACCACCATAATTAGCACGTAATCTGGTTAGAAATTCATCAGCATTTTGACCATGGGGACTACATGAGGATTTTTTCTATTAAAAACATTGTTTTCATTTTAAAACATATTTTCAAATCCTTCATTATTTCTCCTAGAATTGTGCCTTTCACCTTCTTCATAATCTACGATTCGAGTAATACGTTCGACTTGTCTAGCAAGACGTTCGAATTTTGATTCGTGATCAATCATCATAGAATTTAGAATTGTGGTCATTTATTGAGTCAACAAATTGACTAAGTCATGATGACTTTTCTCTACTTGTTGTCGATATACCGCCATGGAATTAGCAGCATTCGAAGTAGAGCCCACATTGTAATCACGAGAATACTCGAAATGTTGCTGTGGGTTTTGAGAATTATTCCCTCGATTTTCACTCCTAAATCAAACAGGAGGAACAAAACTATCCACCGGTGGAGTATAACCGGGAGGAAGGCCATAAAGAGGCCAACCGATAGTTATTGGAGGAGGTGGAAAATTACCACATGGACGAATGTTACGTCCAACATTTCTAGTCTGCACAGTGGTAACCGCTATGCTTTCACTTTCAATTGCACCTTCCGAACGTGAAGTCACGTCCGCTTGTTGCACAATTACTGGCATGCTATCATTGGTGGAGGAACCACCATTCACATTTAACACTTCATCAGCCATGTGAATGATCTTTCCACTTCTCAATTGCATCCACCAAATAATACAAAAACTTTTTTTTTGACACACTTCAATTTAAACTGTCCTACCGGGTGTGCCAATTTATTTTTTTGATTTTTAGTAAATCGATGGTGGTTCGATTCTAATGGTCTGGGAGCGAAACCAACTCCTCTTTTGCAGGTACCAGTTTTCTATAAGTGCATCAAAGCGTCTTCGATTAGACGGGTATCGAAATGAAATATAAATCGAAATTTGTAAAGAACAAAAGAAATGAGAAAATAAAGTTTTCGAAAAGTAAATTAACTGAAATCGAAAAGATTGCATTGAGATTTAGAAAAAGCAGTAAAGTGCCTTCGACTGGGTCAAAGGGTTTTGACATGAAACTTAAAGGTACTGAAATATAAATTAGACATGGAAATGAAAGAATGCTTGAAGGATAAATTTGCTGAAAAATAAAGTTTATTGAAAGATAAAGTTTACAGAAAATGTAAATGGAAAATAAAGACTTGTGTAAGGAACCCTACAGATAATTGACTCGAGGCAAACTCAGAAAGTTTCTGGGATGTGAGAGTGCGTGAGTAATTTCTAAAGCAAAGTTTCAACCCTTATTATCTAAAATTTTTTAGTATTTATAGTCTACTTATGTAACTGATAATTAATTACACGGTGCAGTCTTATATGCGCACTCTCTGGTAACCGTTCCCGCTTCTTGGCTAATAAACATTTACTCATTAATTCTTCACGTGGTGGAAGCCCTCAACTTCTCCACTTATGTAACTGTTCGATTTATTTACTCTTTCAAATATCCATTTGACCAGGCCCACTCGATTTAATAATGTGTCTAAAATCGAGCTTGTGTCGAGTAACTCTCAACTTATACCTACATGTGCACTTCTCAATATTTCGATCTAATTCATTCCAATCAAAATATTTTTCGATCAACAATTTCTTTCAATTTTCATGTCTCTAGTTAAATAGACCCAATTTAAAATTTTAGTGAAATTTGTTTTCATGAATAAAAAGACATTGTATGATTGATATCTCTATTTTACCTTTTAACACTAAGCCAATAAAATAGTTATACACACATACATACTGAGATTGTACATAATAAGAGTATGAAAAATGATACACACCTACATATTGAAAATATACATAGCATATACACAAAGAAAGTAAATATCATGTTTTGTGTTTTTTCTTTTGAATTTATTATATGAATTTAATTTTAATATATTGAAAATGTAAAATATTTTATATAGTTTAACAATTATAATTTTTTTGGATTATTATTTATGCTGTTAATATAAAAAATAGTTACTTTTATTAATGTAGCGTCATGTGATTGAATCACGTGTAAAGCGGCTTTATTTTGGTATATCAAAATTAAATTTTTTATGGGTAGTGTTAGAGAGCCAATGGTCTAAGCGTACAATGTGTACAATGGGCTAAATCTTTGGTCCATGAATAAAATGAACATCACTCATACTATCCAGAATAACTATCCGGATATCAGGATAATAAACATCTCCTGAACCCACTCATCTCAAAAGCGTAACCTAACAGGATAATGTAATATTAATGGTCATATCTCTAATACTTCCTAAACTTCAATTGTACATATTATACATATTGTACGCTTAGGTCATTGGGTACACGTACTTTTTCATTTTTTATTATATATGTTATGTTATGTATATTTTTTTCATTATTGAAAGAAAAAAGGAGAAATGGTTGAACTTGAACCGTAGATATCGGAAATCGAAGGGCTTAGATATAAGACTCTGCTAAACCGAAGATGCGGTAATAGGATGCGGGAGGGCGTACCTTACCATATTACCGCTCCCTGACTTTGTGAAATCTCTCAATAGCACAACGCTCACATCCCTCACAGAGACAAAGGGAATCAAAGTGAACCCTAAGCGTTTAAAGGACGATAAAGCTCAACAGCACCACCACTGAACTTCGATCGATTCATCAATGGCACTATCTTCTCGCCTCTTCTCCAAATCCAATAAGCTGGTCTCTCTCTCTCGTCTTTCATCTCTCCGATTATTACCTCATTTCATTTCTTCGATTCCCAATTGATGCATTCTATTCCTTCTCCCCGATTGAGTAGCTAGGCTTGTTTCCTGGTTGCCATTGCATTTATTTTTTTCATGTTACTGCTTTCTGGTTCTGTCTCTTTAATGTCGGGATCTATATCTCTTCTGGTTAATTTTTTCGAAAATACGTAATGCACTATGTATCTTAATATTTGGAAATTGTGTCTCAAAAATAGGGGTTTTCCCCCCTCTTTTTCACATGGCTGGGTGTATATATCATTTGTTAATTTATGTCGATAAATTTTGTTTACCCTTTGATTCTATTGATTGGGGCAATATGCTTTTTGCATTTGGGTGGAGCCGGAAATGGTCAACATATAAATGTATTGGGTTTTGTGATCCTTGATCATCGTCATCGTGATTGGACCCTCATAAGTCCTAACAAATTGTGTTGGGTTCCTTATTATTTTTAATTTCATACGATTGAAGATAAATAATACGATTGAACATTGTGAAAGTATTCCTTCTGGTCCCTGCCTCAATTCCCAGCTGAAACTCCTGTCTTCAT
>NC_029774.3:115207693-115208016 GCF_000817695.3 Arachis duranensis | reverse complement strand
TTAATATGCATCATTATTAAGAAGGGATGACTATTTAGTTGCCATGTGCTGAATTTTCTCTCTCTTCTTATAGGTCTATGCCAGTCAAGTATTTCTGCAAAAGGAGCATGCTATTCCTGTTCGTCACTTTGCCAAAGGGTCTGCCCCTCCTTCCCTCAAGGGAGATGGTCAGTTCTCCCGTATATCTGTATTATTTTATTTTATCAAATTAATTTCTTATCCATCACTGGTAATTTGAGCTTACGAGAGCTCATTGATGATGTGAGATTTTGGGCTCTATTTGTTCTAGTAGTTAGACTTTCATCGAGTCTTATCTCGATTGA
>NC_029774.3:115131014-115207602 GCF_000817695.3 Arachis duranensis | reverse complement strand
TCTTCATTGAATGGGGAAATAGAGATGCTAAAGAGCATTTTTGTGGAGTTGAAGAACAAGTTTGAGACAGCCATGGGAGTATTAAAGAAGGAAAAGATTACCATTGATCCAGATGATCCAGCTGCTGTTTCTCAGTACGCAAATGTCATGAAAACTGTTAGGCAAAAGTAAGATTCTCTTTTACTTTTTGTTTTATTGTAATTTTCTCTCAATACTATTATTATTATTATTGTTGTTGTTGTTGTTGTTGTTGTTTTAAAAAACGTTCTGATTATAATGCCTTGTTCATCCTGCAGGGCAAACTTGCTCTCAGAGTCTCAAAGTATCAAAGGAATCATTGAAATGGAAACACAAGATATTCCTGATGCTCGCACTTATCTTTTAACCTTGCAGGAAATAAGAATCAAGTGCGTGATGATCTATTCTACTATATCCATTAGTAACTGTATATGTGCTTATTCATGTGTTACCTTTGTCATTTTATTGTTATGCTTTGTTCTTTATGCCAAGTTCAAGAATAGGTATGATATGTATTATGTAATTCTTTTACTTGTTGTTCTCTTGTTTTAAGGCAACATAACGCCAACATCCCTTGTCTTTATATCTTGAGTTCTTTTCACGTGGCATTTTATATTTTGTTTATATACTATTTTACAGGGATGGTCTTACGGATGATCTTGGCGCTGAGGCTATGATGATGGAAGCATTGGACAAAGTTGAAAAGGAGTTGAAAAAACCTCTACTGAGAGATGATAAGAAAGGAATGGACCTTCTCTTGGCAGAATTTGATAAGATTAATCAGAAGTAAGTCACCCTTCACCCTATTTTGATTTATCTGCCTTGTATCAAGTGTCATCTAGATTCTAGTCTTTCAAGTTTTCATACTATTTAAATTCCCTTCCATTGTCTTGGATTATACGGGATTCTTTCTATGACTAATTGTTGGTGACTTCACAAAAACCATTTTCACCCTGTTTGGGTGGCATGTAGCATCCTCATAGTAACAGAAAGTGGTAATCCTTCTGGCTGTGTAGAGGAGATAGATATTTGTGATTAAATATAGAGAATATTGTACTTGGGGAAGGAAGATGTCAACTCATGAAACTAACCAAGTTTCATTCTTTCATAGGCAGTGCACCTTGCATCATATTATCAACTATTTGGGAATTCTATTGTCTATACTTAGTTGCCAATTCACCCACTGGGTTTGGTACATAAGTTGAAAACAATTCATAATTTGTTTGTAATGTAATTACCTTGGATATTTATATTTCTCTTTCCTTGTTCATGTTTGGTGGTGACATCTTAGACTTGGAATTCGGAAAGAAGATCTACCAAAGTTGGAAGATCAGCTAGAGCTTAAAATGGCCAAAGCACAACTGGAGGAACTGAAGAAAGAAGCTCTTGAGGCAATGGAAACGCAATCGAAGAGGTATTGCTCATGACACCCTATCTTACTGATATATGTTTTCCCCATCTCATTTTTCTGGAGACTTTTGCATGCACAAGCCCCGAACACGCTTTGTTGTAAGCGCATGATAATTAGTCTTATTTTATATTTTGATTCTAACTCCAAAGGAATTGGTACAGAACGATCCCTTCACCTTTCCTATAGCTTTCTTGGTTTGTGGCTTTTGAATGTGTCATGGCTATGATGCGCACTGACACGACACGCGACACGCCGACGTGCGAATTTTAATATCTCACAAGACACGGGGACGTGCATATATATAAAATATAAAGTATTTTTTAGATAAATCGTAATGATATTTTGATATTTTATTGATATTAAAACATAAATTAATTTTTTAATTATTTTTAATGTCTTGTTTTAATTATATAAAGTATTTAAAATATTTTTTTAATAAATAATAATATATACTATTTCTAAATTTATATTTCAAGAATATATATTAAGAATAAGACTGGACACGTTGACACATAATGGTATTTAGGTGTGTCTAAGCGTGTCTGGAGAAATTTATTTTATTTTTTATTAGGATACTGTTGGACACAGCAGATACGCATGTCGAACGAGTGTCGGTGAGTGTCGAATCCGAAATGTGTCCAACACGCAGACACAGCAACTCAGCGAAGTGTCTGTGTTTCGTAGTATCATGGTGACCAATTGATTTATTCTAAATCGGCGAAGTTTGTACCTCTTGATATACCAACCATTTTTCCGCTAAATGAGGACTAATGTCTTCTCTCCTGATGTTAGAATTTAGCTATATTATTGATTCTTGCCTCCACCACAGGATTTTACTGTTTTAATATTTACTTTTCCTCGTATTCCTTGCCATTTCAGGGAGGAGTTCAAGGGTGAGGAAAAGGCTGATGTCAAATCTTTGGATGTCAGAAACTTCATTTAAAAAATGTCAAGATGTTCGCGTACATTAGAAATTATTGCATTTGGATAATGGTGAAATCTTGTTTCTTTAATAAATAGACACGAATGATTTTGAAGTGCAACAACGGTGCCAGTTTTTAAGAAATGTTCGAGTTTCAAGATCTTTGTATTCCGAATTCCAGATTCAAACTGGAAGTTTAAAGTATTAAAATTTCTTTTTCCCCCCTTCTGCTGTGCAAGTCTTCGGCTGTGCTTTACAAGTATTTATATTCATTAATCTCTATGGGCTATGGCCTTGTGGGAGTCCCTGTCCCTGATTTTTTATCTGCCTAGTTGTTAATAACTAATTAATTACATTACATTATTATATAAATTTGATAAAAATATCCATCAGGTGTAATATAACATTGCCAAATATAAACCTAATTATGTGGATAAATTTAGCAGGGTTGACTATACCAAAAAGATATCTTTCTAATCTACCACCTTTTTTTTTTGGCCTTTTTCTAATCTACCACTTTAACAACCCTTTTAGCAAAACATTAAAAAAAATTGCCCATGTAATTCTTAAAATTCCGGATTCAGATTTTAATATAGAGAAATGAGGCACATTATGACATTAAGCAAAAATTTATATTATTCTTAGTGAAACAATAAAGTAATAAAGGCTATGGCGAGCAATAAAATGATAAATACGATTTTCCAATAGAAAAATAAAATTAAAAGCTCAAAATCCTAATGAAGCTAGATGATATACCTTAGAGAAGTGTCCCAAAGTTTCTGGAGTTGGAATACGACAGTTGTACGTGTACCTATCCGGTATTCAGGAGGAATAAAAAGTAATGAGTGTTTGGCTATGAGAGGTTCTCTTCTCCCTATTCTTTCAAGAGCGGAGACAGAGAGGTTTTGATGTCTGTGAAAGTGCATGCTCCACGTTTTCTGACACCGGTTCACACAAGAATCGGTTTTCTTCCAAACAAACCTAAATTCTTCGGAACCTCTTTTCTTCGTCGCCATGCCACCTCTCGCTCACTTCTTCCTCATCCTCTTCACGCTTCCCCTGCCGTTGTCTCCGCTGTGACGGCTGAGCAGCCGCCTGAGCCTCCGGTGAGGATGCTGGCTGTTGTTGGCCATGGCGCTGTCAGCCCTCTCAAGTCTGCACTATGGCAAGAAGTCATGCTTCACACTGTTAAGTAACAATTTTTCCGTCGCTTTATTTTCAGTGATGAAAGAATGCATTCAGATTTGTGGCTGAAAACATTTTGTATTTCCATGTGATGGATGCGTCTTTTGCTTAGCTGTAATATCTAATATGTTTTCATGATAATTTTTTATATGGATAGTGAGCTTAGTTTTTCGGTTGCGTCGAGTGCCATTAATATTCCTTTTTACAGGCAGAAAGACTGAAATGGGTTGACGAAGGATATGAACTTCTTGTATTTTCCGATGAATGTATTCAATCTGATCAACAAAAGGCTCTGAGACTTCAGAGTGAATTACTGAAGGCTGATATATTGGTGATTGTTGCTGTTACAGGAAAGGAATCAATTGAGTGGATTAAAATCCACAGCAGAACTATACAAAATGTAATATGCTTTGACTCTACAACAGATTTGAAGAACAAATTAGGAGGCTATGAAGTTCACAATCAAGTGAAAGGAAGTATATTTGGAAAAGTGCTCGGAAACTCTCAATCAGATAAAACTGGAGAATCAAGTAAAGTAGTGCAAACTGTATCCGAAGCATGGGATCGACATAGTTCTGATGATATAAGGTTCTGTTTGCTGGTATTAATCAATGCTTATATAAGGCCAGTTCCAGTGTTGAAGAACTTGAGAGCAAAGGGTTTTTCTACCTTGAAGTGCATGCTGAGGAACTGTGGCCGCCAGGTACTTAATTGCTTGTTGGATCCTAATTGTAGAAAAGCTCTTCAATGCTTGAACCGGTGCAGTCCTGTTGATCAAGTATGTAACTATAGGTGTATTGCTTCATATGAAAGTGCGAACCTAGAAGCCTTTTCACTCTGTGTATTACAGAAAAACAACTGTCTTGAGCTGGAAGCAGAAGTCCCCAACAAGCCGTATGTGCCTCCAATGGTTAAGTTTCGGGGGCAGGACATAAACTATGAAATGGCAGAAGATTTGTTTGTTGGTTGGTTGGGGAATTTGCAATGGAGCTGGCGTGTTGTAGCTGGGCAGAACCCGGCATACGATCAATTTCCATGTCAATACCAACTATTCTATAGGGGAAAAGCGAAAGGGTCATTTTGGTATGAACCAGTATTCCAGGTAAAAACATTAGAAGGACAAATGGTTTGGAGGAGGAGAAGATACAGGGTTAAGAGAGGTAAGATACCCGGGACATTCCATTTCAGTGTATTGGATAATGGAGTTGTTTCAAATGAATATTGGACAATCGTGGAAGTCGCCGATGATCTTAGTTGGGGTTTGTTCCACTATCATGGAGCTGCAAGAGCTGCAGGGCAGTCTTATACTGGAGCAGTGCTTGTTAGTCCAGATGGAGCATTTCCAAATGAAAGAGAGAGGACAAAGGTAGTTGCTGCGCTCCAGAAATGTGGAATAAAAGAATGGGAGCTATATAATGTTGATAATTGTTCATGCATAGATCCCCCCCTAGGAATTCCAGATGGTTCAAATTTACATTCTACAGTCCAAATTGAAGATCCAAATCGGATGCCTGTATGATTGTACTTGAAATTTGAAACTATAGTGATTAATATTTTCATAGTATTTCTAAAGGTTCAATAACCAGTGTCCCGTAGAATGTGGATATTAGATGTTACTACACGTTATAGTTAGTCTTCATGTTAATGCTCTAATGTCTTTCATCAATTGGCACCAGTGGTCTAGTGGTAGAATAGTACCCTGCCACGGTACAGACCCGGGTTCGATTCCCGGCTGGTGCATTCTTCCTTTTATATTTTATTTTCTTTTAACCTACAAGTGCTAAATAGTAAATCTCATCCACTGCTCAACCAGTAGCCCTCCTCTCTGTTTTTTAAATTTAAAGGATTTTCTTCACTTAGCAAAATATTTCATTTCAACAATTCAACTACCCTAAAATCTAAAAAGTAAGACCAGACTTTCACACTTACTTCGGTAATAAATAATTTAAATTCATTGATATTGAAAGATACATGTAGTTAATTAGTTTAATTCCTTTTAACACAAAAAAGAAATGGTTTAAATAAGGTTTTGGACTATACAATATGGTGTATTTTAGTTTTGTTTTCAATAAAATCTAAAAATATTTGGTTTTTATTCTTATCATTAGTATATTCAATTAAGGATTAAACGTGGATATGACATATTTTATAAATATTTTAATTTATCACAGCATTATTTAACTTATCATCTAAACATTTAATATAATAAATAAACAGTAGAAAATAAAACTAAAATTTTTTAACATTTACAAAATCAAAATAAGAAAAGAATATATAAAAACCAAAACTAAGAGAAGAATATTTTATAAGACAAAAAAAGCCAAAATTATTTCATCCAACTTTTCAATTTAATATCAAACTTTAGAGGTAATTCTTTCATCCGATAATTAATGGCCAGTGTAATTTTACAGATGCTACTCAAACTCTTACAATATCTGTATTTTGTTTGTCAAAATTTTGTAAAAGCCTACGTGCCAGGCGTATCTATTTTATTTGTAAAATTTTTATTTAAGGTGTGCTCGATTCTTTGTTAATAAAAAATAAAAGAAAACACTTACATAATATACAGAAGAGACATTCATTGTTAAAAAAAAGGGATAATGTTACACATTTAAATTTTTTTATTAACTAAGTCTAATCAAATTAAATAATAAAACTTAAAATAATATTAGTTATAATTGATTTTTGTTATATTAAATTAATTTAATTAGACTTAATTAAAAAAAATCTTGAATGTGTAATATTATTATTAAAAAAACACACACACATAATTTCTTCTCTCTTTGTATCGCTAGTCAGTAGTCACTTGAAATATATACGAGAACAAGTACCAAAATAAAAATGTGATGGCAATGATAGTTAATTGTTGTTATAAATTAATTTTCAAATGGAATAAATTTTGGTGTCTCTTAAGTATAGGTGACACTAGGGTTCATAATATTGATTCTATCTATGGGTATTCAATCCAATCAACCCATTTAAATAGGATTGACAACTGAAACGGATTAAATTATGAATAGAATTGAGTATAAATTTAGACTTAATCTTATCTGACCTACTTGCATCATTCTTGATATATCATAGAATTGAATCCACATCTTCTCCATTTTATAATTTTACATATGTATTGATCCATACATAATAACTCAGAACCATGATATTATACTTCGGAACAAGTTTTCAAAAAATCGAAAAATATCGGACCTCAACGGCTCATATACGAATCTCGAATATTCAATATCAGGATGGCTACATTAAGCAACAATAAATAAGGAACGAGTATGAGCTATACAATCATAAAAAAAAAGCAAAACAGAAAAGAACATTTCGACTTAAGAGATTTGGTATTTCGAGATTTAGTACTGACTTGAGCGTTGGAGTCCTTTTTGCAGGTCTTTCGCATTGGCTGGACTAGTGAGGAATCCATAGTACAACACACAGAAGGAAGATGATAGAGGAGCTCCCTTCAGTGTGGACGAGCTATACCCAAAGTCCCACTTTAAGACGGAGCATTTGGTGCTCACCGTGGGACCGACTATAAAGTTACCCTACGATTATTTTATCCTTTTTTGTAGGATTGTGATCATGATGGATGACGACACTCCCCCTCCTGCTCCAACTCACGCTAAGTTGGTAGCCATGAATATCACTCTCCAAGTCGAAGTGAAAAAGATGGCCGACCTACTCGCTGGTAGGATCCATGGGAGCAAGAAGGAAGGAGAAAAGAAAAATGCCGAGAAGGAAAATCTAGAGGACGAACACCATTCTAAAACGAATACAGCAATGGAAGTCACTCCACCAAAGACTAACAAAAGAAGAATGAATCATTTTTCGGAAGAAATAATAAATTTTCGAATGCCAAAGAACTTCACGTTGTCAACAACCCTGAAACCATATGAAGGGTCAATTTCCAACTTTGAAGAATTTGCCGATTTGTTCATCAATCAATTTGCAGCTTCAAAGATTTATGTCCATGATTCCAATTACCTCAGTACAATCAAGCAAAGGAAGTATGAAAGTCTAAAGGATTACATGATAAAGTTCACCGAGGTCACAATAAAAATTCCCAATCTTAGTCTTGAGGTTCACCTACAGGCCTTGAAAAGTGGTCTCCGTTTGGAAAAGTTTCAAGAGACAATTGCCATCATAAAACCAAAGACACTAACTGAGTTCAGAGATAAGGCGGCCAGACAGATCGAAATCGAAGAACTCGGGAAAGTCAGAGGGCAGAAAGACAAACCCTTAACGAGACGAGGGCATACACGGAAAGCAAAACCAAACACGAGAACAAAAGAAGCCGTTCAAACTAACACCTAAATTCGACTCATATACACAATGCAACACGAAAAGAGAGGACATAATTAAAGAAATTCTCCATGCAAAAATCATAAAATCACCTAGTAAAGCAGGCACTTACCAGGATCAGAAGTACATGGACAGGAGCAAGCACTGGGCATTTCACCAAAAGTTTGGACATGCTACCGACGATTGTGTGGTCACCAAGGACCTATTGGATGACTATCACGGCAAGGACTACTAGACAAGTAGTAGCCGAATATAAAAAGACACAATAAGCCCGGCAACAACAAATCACTCCAACACAACCTCGGGTACCAACAAGGAACAATGGCCCGCCTCTAGTCTACCTCCTCTAATGAGAAAAGTCATCAATTACATATCAGGAGGGTTTGCATGTGGCGACGAGAAAAAGAAGTTACAGAATCATGCTTACCCTGCAAAGAGAGCCCACGCCACAACAACTAACCCTTTGCATTCCCAATATCACTTTCACAAGTTTGGATTTCCAATCTCAAAGTGCCAACCTCGATGACCCCGTGGTGATTTCGGTAACCACCGGAGAGATGACAATCCGAAAAGTGCTCATGGAGCTTGGAAGTAGCACTAATGTATTATTTTTATCAACCTTTAAGAAGATACAATTAAATAAAAAAGCACTCCGACCTTCATCCGGAGAGTCAGTTGGTTTCTCCAGAGAAAGGGTCCCAGTAACAGGTTATGTATGGATGTGAACCACCCTAGGAGAGTACCCTCATTCAAAGACTTTAGAAATTCAATATTTAGTAGTTAATTACATTAGTCCATATAATATCATACTAGGGAGACCCTCCCTAAACTCTTTCCGAGCCATTGTTGCTACTATTCATTTGTGCATTAAATTCCATGTGCAGGATGATATAATTGCAATTGTTCATTCTGATCAAAGAGGCAAGGCAATGCTATAATGCAGGACTCAAGATTAAACAATCCAAAGAATCAATTCCAGGAATTAACGTGGTTTAAAATACCAATGACATGTCAGGGATAAACGAGCTAGATCCTCGGCTACGCTGGGAGGAGCGAGCTATCCCAACCGACAACCTCCAAAAGGTAAGACTAACTGATGATGAATTGTAAAGTACTAACATCGGTTACTCTTTGAATGCAGATAAAACACAAAAACTTGTTGCTCTACTCTAAGCAAATGCTGACTTATTTACTTGGACTCCATCCGATATGCCTGGAATTACCCCAGACGTGATATGCCACAAGCTCCCCCTAGATCCAAGAGCTCGCCCAATAAAGCAAAAGAAACATAACCTAGGTTGCTAAAGGAAGGAAGTCGCCATCAGAGAGACACAGAAACTATCAAGCACATGATTTATATGAGATAGAAACTATCGAGCACATGATTCATACGAGATATCAGATTCACATCATGGGTAACCAACGTCGTGATGGTAAAGAAAAAAGCTGGCAAATGGCAAAAGTGCGTCCATTTCAGAGTTCTAAACAAAGCCTGCCAAAAGGATTCATACCCCCTGTCGTGCATTGACAAGCTAGTCGACAACACCTCAGGTTTCAAAGTGCTAAGTTTCATGGATGCCTACTCAGGTTATAACCAGATACCTATGCACCCTGTAGATGAAGATAAAACCGCATTTATAACTTATCATGGAAATTTTTGTTACGAAGTAATGCCTTTTGGTCTTAAGAATACAGGTGCAACCTACCAACGGCTGATGGATAAAGTCTTTCAGCAACATATCGGGAAGAACATGGAAGTATATGTCGATGACATGGTGGTCAAGTCAGTCATAGAAAAAACACATCAATTCAACCTTCTAGAGGTTTTTCAACAACTGCGAAAACATAATATGCGACTAAACCCTGAGAAATGTGCGTTTGGGGTACAAGGGGGCAAATTTCTTGGTTTTATGCTAACTCATCGCAGAATTGAAGCAAATCCAGAAAATGTCAAGCAATAATACAAATGAAGTCGCCAACAATAATCAAGAAAGCACAACAACTAACAGGAAGGCTAGCAGTCTGACGTTAGGATTTTTTCCAGTAAAGAATTTCATAAAAAAAAACAGTCGCGTTGTAGATATAGTCTCTAAACCGACAGAAATCCCTTCGTACAAACGTTTTGGTTGTCACAAGTAACAAACCCCTTTGAAATTGATAACCAAGTATTTAAACCTCGGGTTGTCTTCTCAAGGAATTGCAGGGAGATATGTTCTTATTATTGGCTATGAGTTTGTAAATTGGGGGTTTTAAGAATGAGGAACAATTATGATGAATGACAAGTAAAATAAATAAATGACAGTAAAATAAAATCTTGGCAAGGTATAAAGATTGGAGATCCTATCCTAGTTATCCTTATCAATTATGAAGAGAATTGGATTCTTCTCCCACCTTGTTAACCTCTAACTATGAAGGTAAGTTAAGTGCAAGGCCAAAAGGAAAGAAAATTGAAGCTGCTGGAATAAAAATGCCTTCAGGTGGGAAGCAATAATCATGTAAATAAAAGAAATCAATAATAACTGAAATACCTCAAATAATATTAATTCAAAGAAAATCATAACATGAAAGAGTTCATAAATTGAATTAGGACAAATAAAAATAAAGAACCTGGGATTGAGAGTCACTCCTAAAACTAAGAGAAGTCCTAATCCTAATTCTAAGAGAGAGAGGAGAGAACCTCTCTCAAAACTAGATCTAAATCATTCCAAATTAACAGAAAATTCGGAGACTCTTTATGAATGGATGAATTCCCTCTACTTTATAGCCTCTAATCTGAGTTTTCTGGGCCGAAAACTGGGTCGAAAACAGCCCAGAAATCGCTGGAGAAGAAATCTGCCACGCTGGTTTTTCGTCACTGCGACGCGGCCGCATGGAGCACGCGGTCGCGTCGCCTAGCGTCAGGGCCACTATGGCATATTATATATCAAATCGAAGCCCCGGATGTTAGCTTTCCAATGCAATAGAAACCGCGTCATTTGGACCTCTGTAGCTAAGGTTATAGTCGTTTGAGTGCAAAGAGGTCAGGCTGACAGCTTTGCAGTTTCTTCAACTTCTTGTATTCCTTCCACTTTTGCATGTTTCCTTTCCATCCTCTAAGCCATTCCTGCCCTGTAATCTCTAAAATTACTTAACACACATATCAAGGCATCTAATGGTAATAAGAGAGGATTAATATTAGCAAATATAAGATCAAAGAAGCATGTTTTCAATCAAAGCACATAATTAGGAAGGCAAATACAAAACCATGCAAATAGTATGAATAAGTGGGTAAAGAGTAGATAAAAACCACTCAATTAAGCACAAGATAAACCATAAAATAGTGGTTTATCAACCTCCCCACACTTAAACAATAGCATGTCCTCATTCTAAGCTCAAGAGAAACTATAAATACGAAGAGGAATGATAGAATGTATGAAATGCAACCTATCTATATGAATGCAACTACATGCAAAGATGATTCTACCTACTTGGTGAAAAAGTAAATAAATCTTTCAAAAATAATTATGAACTGGATTTCACTAATTCAAATCACAAAATACAATACAAATAACTTGCAAGAAGAAGATAGCTCATGAAAGTAGGGAATATAGAATGAAGCACTGAACCCTTACTGGTAGTGTATATCATTCTAACTCTCAAGTGTCTAGGGTCAATTCTCTCAATTTTCTACTAATCTTGCTTTCTATAGCTTACTCTTCATCTAACAATCAACAAAAATTTAATGCACTAATACACAAATCAAGAGGTCTTTTAAGGGTTGTAATGGGGTTAGGGTCAAGGTAGGATTGTATTTGGCCAAGTGGACTAAAATCTGAATCCTTAATTAACATAAACTTTCTACCTAACTTAAGGCAATCCATTTAATTAAAATGCAAAATCTAACTTCCCATTAATTGTGCTTTCCACATGTTCATGCATTCCAAGTTTTGAGTACAGCTCATATGCATTGATTTTACTATTTATTTTTAGGGCATTTTGTCCCCTTTTATTAATTGCTCTTTTCTTTTTTTCTTTTTCACTTTTTTTTCAACGCATATGATTAAAGTATTGAATGCAATAACATGTGCTCAACCATTATTTTGCACATTTTCACTAAAATATATAACACCCAATTATTCAAACCAAATATTTTCAAACCCAACTTCCCCACACTTAAATCATGAGCACTTTTACTAGTCTAAGCTAACCAAGAATTCAAATTAAGGACATTATTGTTTTCCGCTTAGAGTTAGTAATGAGTTAAAGTAAAGAACAAATGGGTAAAATAGGCTCAAATTGGTTTGCAAAGGATAATGAAAGGGTAAGGCCATATGGGTATGTAAGCTTAGTGAAATAAAGGCCTCAATCATATCAGTGCATGCATACATCAAATAATGGAAATATAGAATTAAGCAAGACAAAGATCACAATTTTAGAGAGAAAAACACACACCAAAAATAAAATATTGGTCGATAAAATGCAACCAATCAAATAGGCTCAAAATCTCACTGGTTTTGTGTGTTCGAGCTCTAAACTATGTTCCAAAATAATCTTTCTTCATACAAGTTTTTTCAAAAAGTTTTATTCAAATTAGTGAAATGCTATAAAAATTTTCTTGAAAAAGAAAATATTACTTTAACCAAATGGTAAAATATGCACAAAAAACAAACATGCAATCAAACATGTAATTGCAATAATGAAAAATAAAAATTGGTGTTGAGAAGGGACTAACTAACCCGTGGAGATCGGTATCGACCTTCCCACACTTAAAGATTGCACTGTCCTCGGTACATGCTGAGATGTGCAGGTGGACGGAGATTGTGGTTCCTCAGCTGTTGCTCTTTTGTTCTTTTCCTTGCCAGTGGTATGGGAGTAGCTTCCTCTTTACCTTTCTTGGTGGCCATCCTGAAGGGAAACAAGGGAGACATTAGCATTCAAGGGTGATAGCAAGGAAAAGAATAGGAAAGGTGGTAATCAATGCACAGGTATGGATAATGATGTGAACACATGGTCATGACAACATGTGGCAAATCAACAATAGAAATATAGCAAGTGCATGTGAGGAAAATTGAATGCAAGGTGTTTATTGGCATGCCGGCAAAGGGCATGAGTAGCATAGGTCAAGCATTCAATGTCCAAATTAGATTACCAAGTCTCTCAAATTAATAATACGTTTGTAAAGACAATTATATTTAAATAATAAAATAGAGAAGGGGTTATGTGAAAAGCAGGCATTTAGAGTAGTAGATTAAAAAGAAATCTAAAAATAGTACACAATGCCATACGGGCGTTTTCACAAACACGAAGCATGCATATTAAATAAGGTATGGAAAATATTAATTAGAACATGTAAGCACCCTTATAATAATATATAATTGTTTAAACAAATCCCAAATAATCCATAAGCAAAATATAGGAAATAATGACCCAAATAAATTTCCAACACCAACATGAAAATACATGAAAATAAAAAAGAAAGGAGAAAGAAAGAATAAGAAAGAAGGAAGAAGGAGGAAGGGAGAAGGAAGAAATAAGAAAGGAAAAGAAAAAAAATAGGATTTGGGGAAGAAAAAGATAAGATATTTTGACAGATTAAGATAAGCTGTGCGGCGCATGCGACGCGGACGCGTGGGGGACGCGGTCGCGTGACTTGCGCTTAAATTAATCGACGCGGTCGCGTCAGTCACGCGGTCGCGTCGGTTACGCGGTCACGTGACTCGTTTTATGCGATTGGCGTGAGGACAGCCTCGCGCTCGCACAACTCTCTGTTCAAAATTTTTATTTTTGCCAAATCTGGGGTGACGCGATCACGTGGGTCATGCGATCGCGTGAGTGGCCATCATGGAGAAATGACGAGGACGCGTGGGAGGGCCTGGGCTTCCAGCACAAGTCCGGCCCAACTCCAGCACAACTTTTGGCCATGCACTCTTTTCACGTTGATATTCAGCTCACGCGGCCGCGTGAGTGACGCGGTCGCGTGGGAGGCCAATGTTCCCATGTGACGCGGTCGCGTGGGGTCAAATTATGCTGAAGGCACGCCTCTAGCCACGCTCTCGCGTGACTCTCTGTTCAAATCTTTTCTTCCCAACGCACTAGTGACGCGGATGCGTCAGCGACGCTGCCGCGTCGCGTGCCTGTTTTTTTTTTTTTAAATGCAATATGCAGATGCAAATGCAGTGCTTAATGTGAATGCTATGCATGATTCCAGGTTCAATAAAATAAAATAAATCTCAAAAACAAACAAAACTAAATAAAATTAAAATTGCAAAATGAACGATCATACTATGGTGGGTTGTCTCCCACCTAGCAGTTTTAGTTATAGTCCTTAAGTTGGACATTTGATAAGCTTCCTGCTAGGGTGGCTTGTGCTTGTATCGATCTAGGAATCTCCACCAATGCTTGGAATGCCAATAGCCTCCGGGGTCCCAAACTAGGCAAGTGAAGCTTCTGAGCAGCTTCAAACAGATTTTTAGGCTCTCGGGGTGATGAATATCAGAATATTTTCCAGGATCCCAAACTTTGGTTCCAAATTCACTTTCGTTGTGATCTATACTTTTCCATCTGGGCGGTTTGGAAATTAGATTCTCACCACGGTGGCCAAACGTTCTCCGTGATCTACTCAATCGAGCATGATACCAATCCTTGCACTTCGAGTTAAAGCGTGGAACCTTATTGAACCTTGTGCACTGGCTCTGAGTATGAGCCATTTTTCTTTTACTCTTAAAGCCACAGAGAGCTCTAAGCTGGCCATCTATTTCAAGCAAACCATATTCAAGTGGAATATTGAAGATAAAAGACAAGGATTTTACCCACTTGTAGTTTGTGGTGGGCAGTAACGGCCTTGGGATAGGTGTTTTCAGTGGTTTTGTAAGTTCTATTCCCTTATAATCTTCTGTGAATTCTTCCACTTCAACCATCTCTTGATCAGAGTCTTCAATTTCTCCCTCATCATCGCTCAAGTCATATATTGGAGGTTGAGAAAGATCTACCTTAGCATCATCTTCATATTCACTCGGGGAAGATTCTTCTGTCTCAAAGAAATCACTTGTGGATGCAAGTTTGCCGCTAAAAGAATAGGTCTCGTGATCATCATCATCAAGGAGACTTGTGTCCTAGGTTACTCCATTTAGTTCCTCATAAGATATTTGCAGTGGAGGCGGTACAAAATCCTCCTCAGCGTCAATTGTAACATCCTTGACAGAGTTCTCTACAACAACCGACTCTTCTTCTTCTGCAATGACAGCTTTCTCTACTTGTTCTAGTATGAAGTTATGCTCTATGCTGTTCACTGGAGTTTCTTGTGTCTTCTTCACAACATGTTCTTCATTGGATTCTCCACATAAAGCCATGGGAGTCTGTTGAGGGGCTAAACATACGGAAGATAATTGCTTTAACTTCTCCACCATTGCTTACTCCAGTTGATGAAGGATTGCAGTACATTGCTTCATTGATTCTTCGAGGCTAACCTGTGATTTTGACTTTGATGGATATGGGTAATGCGTATGGGGGAGTGGTGGTTCTTGGGAGTAATTGGATTGGTATTGGGGCGAATAAGGATCGTATGGTGGCAAATGGCGAAAAGAAGCTTGTGAGTGTGGTGGTTCGAGGTCATGTTGAGAGGATCGTCTATAGGCACGGGGTGGGGCTTGTTGGTAGTTACAAGGTTGTCCACCATATCTTTCAGCTGGATGTGCATTGTAGAATGGTCATTGTCCATGATATCTTGGAGGGTGTTGTTGCCTAAAGGGTTGATTAGATCCTCTTGACTCCATCCATCTCTGTGGTTTCTATTTCCTTCAACAAAGTTAGAACTAAACTCAAAGCGAGAGGGTTGAGAATTCATAATAGCTATCAGAAATAAGGGGGAAAAAGGAGAAACAAATAAACAAGTAAAAGAAAAATATTTTTTTTTTGAAAAATATTTACAATAACCAATAATAAGGCACACGTTTGCAATTCCCCGGCAACGGCGCCATTTTGACGTTAGGATTTTTGCCAGTAAAGAATTTCATAAAAAAAACAGTCGCGTTGTAGATATAGTCTCTAAACCGACAGAAATTCCTTCGTACAAACGTTTTAGTTGTCACAAGTAACAAACCCCTTTGTAATTGATAACCGAGTATTTAAACCTCGGGTCGTCTTCTCAAGGAATTGGAGGGAGGTATGTTCTTATTATTGGCTATGAGTTTGTAAATTGGGGGTTTTAAGAATGAGGAACAATTATGATGAATGACAAGTAAAATAAATAAATGACAGTAAAATAAACTCTTGGCAAGGTATAAAGATTGGAGATCCTATCCTAGTTATCCTTATCAATTATGAAGAGAATTGGATTCTTCTCCCACTTTGTTAACCTCTAACTATGAAGGTAAGTTAAGTGGATGAATTAATTCAAATCCTCAAGTCCTAGTATTTCCTTGGGAAAGACTAGAGTTATTGGATATTAATTAATGAAATGAAGAAATCCAATTTTCTTTCAATAATGAGTTTGATAACTCTAGAGTTACCAATTATTTAACCAAGGCCAAAAGGAAAGAAAATTGAAGCTGCTGGAATAAAAATGCCTTCAGGTGGGAAGCAATAATCATGTAAATAAAAGAAAGCAATAATAACTGAAATACCTCAAATAATATTAATTCAAAGAAAATCATAACATGAAAGAGTTCATAAATTGAATTAGGATAAATAAAAATAAAGAACCTGGGATTGAGAGTCACTCCTAAAACTAAGAGAAGTCCTAATCCTAATCCTAAGAGAGAGAGGAGAGAACCTCTCTCAAAACTAGATCTAAATCATTCCAAATTAACAGAAAATTCGGAGACTCTTTATAAATGGATGCATTCCCTCTACTTTATAGCCTCTAATCTGAGTTTTCTGGGCCGAAAATTGGGTCGAAAACAACCCAGAAATCGCTAGAGAAGAAATCTGCCACGCTGGTTTTTCGTCACTGCGACGCGGCCGCATGGAGCACGCGGTCGCGTCATCTAGCGTCAGGGCCACTATGGCATATTATATATCAAATCGAAGCCCCGGATGTTAGCTTTCCAATGCAACTGGAACCGCGTCATTTGAAACTCTGTAGCTAAAGCTATAGCCGTTTCAGTGCAAAGAGGTCAGGCTGATAGCTTTGCAGTTTCTTCAACTTCTTGTATTCCTTCCACTTTTGCATGCTTCCTTTCCATCCTCTAAGCCATTCCTGCCCTGTAATCTCTGAAATCACTTAACACACATATCAAGGCATCTAATGGTAATAAGAGAGGATTAATATTAGCAAATATAAGATCAAAGAAGCATGTTTTCAATCAAAGCACATAATTAGGAAGGCAAATACAAAACAATGCAAATAGTATGAATAAGTGGGTAAAGAGTAGATAAAAATCACTCAATTGAGCACAAGATAAACCATAAAATAGTGGTTTATCACAGTCCTATCACCATTTTTGCCAACATCGGCAGCAAGATCATATCATATCTTTAACAGCTTGAGAAAATCCAAAAACTTCATATGGTTGAATGCATGTGAATAGGCGTTCGCCGAGTTCAAAGAACTCATTGCCTCCCCACTCATATTACACAAGCCAATACACGATAAACCTTTATATTTATGTCTTTTAGTATTTACTCATGCAATTTGTTCTGTGCTTGTGACAGAAATAGGTAAAGAGCAACATCCATTGTATTTTGTCAGCAAAATCCTACAAAACGCAGAAACACAGTACCTATCCATCGAGAAACTAGCATATGCCTAATCATTACAGCAAAGCATCTTCCCCATTACTTTTAAAGCCACGAGATCATAGTTCGGACCAATAAACCATTACGGTAAATACTCACAAGACCTGATCTTGTAGGAAGATTAATCAAGTGGTCAATCGAGCTGTTCGAATATGACATCTTATATCAAACTCGAGGCTCACTGAAATCCCAGGTACTCGCCAACTTTGTTTCAAAATTTACCACAACAGACGAGCTTCTCTCTAAATGGGAGCTATACATAGATGGAGCCTTCAACGAGGACAGCAGCAGAGCTGGTATCATCCTTAAAGACAAGTCAGGAGTGTATGTCAAACAATTTATAAAGTATTTATTCCCAGCAAGCAATAACCAATCCGAATATGAAGCATTGTTGGCCGGGCTACGCCTGGATAATGAAGCTAATATCAAACACTTGAAGGTCTATTGTGATTCACTACTGGTCGTCCAGCACGTAATTGAAATTTTTAGGTATGAGACCTGTTCATACCCTGGGTCGAGCTGTTTGACCCGGAATGTTCGACAGACAAAGCGACCGACCGACCTCTTCAGGTCAAGACAACCCGACCTCTTTCCAAAGAGCTCGACCAAAGTCACTAGGAAAGCCCAAAGAAGGGTTCAAATAGAGGAACACGCTCCAAATCCTAAGGCGGCCCAAGTCTACAGAGAGAAGGGCGGCTCCCTCGAAGATAAGATGACCTCACTTGAAGATAAGATAAGATAAGATAACTAACTTATCTTATCCACAGAAGGTCACTCCTCGCCATTATAAATACGCTGGAGCACCCAAGTATAACTCACACTCTGATTCTACTCAATACCTGCTTAATACCCTTGCTAACTTAAGCATCGGAGTCCCTTGCAGGTACCCCCCACCCTTCGGGGACGAAGGATCAGCAATACTTTCAAGTCCCACAAGTCGGACACATCAGATCTGGCAGCTATACACATGTCGGACACGTCGGCTCTGACCAACACAGAAGATCTCAACCGAGATCGACCTACAGTTTCAGGTAACCCTCGGAACATTGGCGCCGTTGCTGAGGAACCTGGAAGTCATCCCACCACCATGGCGGACGACCATGACAACGACCACGATTCAGGTCTGGAAGATAGAACACCGCACAAGAATACGAAGGTCACGCTACAAGATACCCCGAAAACCAACAAGGACAAAGACTCACCAAATTCTGGGGCAATAGAAGCGCTCCTAGATCACCTAAAACAACTTAAAAAAGAACCCCAACAACAACGAGAAATCAGAAAAGATCTATAAAGTGAGGTGCGGCGACGTCGAGAATTAGAAGAAAAACTACAGCAATTGGAAGTCGATCTTAAATTAAAAGCCCCCCGGGCCAATCCTGAAGAAAATCCACACAAAGAGCAAGACCCATTCACCAGGAAAATCATGAAAACCAAAATTCCAAAAGACTTCAAACTCCCAGATATGATTCTATACGATGGCACCACGGACACCAACCACCACCTCAGCAACTTCAGAAGCAGAATGTACCTTACCGACGCCCCAGATGCTGTTCGTTGTAAAGCCTTTCCAACAACTCTCACAAAGACAGCAATCCGATGGTTCGACAACCTACCCCCAAAGTCCATCTCAAGCTTCGATGACCTAGCTAAAAAATTCCTAGCCAGATTCTCCATTCAGAAAGATAAAATCAAACACGCCCCCAGCTTACTAGGGATCAAACAAAGAGATCGGGAGAGCCTCCGCAACTACATGGAAAGATTCAACAAAATGTGCATGGACATACAAAGTTTACCAACAGAAGCCGCCATCATGGGACTCATCAACGGCCTGCAAGAATGACCTTTTAGCCAATCTATATCAAAAAAGTACCCGACCTCCTTAGACGAAGTACAGGAACGAGCGGAAAAATATATCAACATGGAAGAAAACGCTCGGTTAGGAGAGACCTCAAAATCGGGGACCTCCTACCGAGACAAAGACAAGGAATCCAAGAGGAAAGAAGATCGACAAGGGGAGAAAATCAAAAATACCACAATTACACTCCTCTTAGGGCATCCCTGGTCGAGATATACAAAGAAGTCTGTCATACAGAAAAAATCCCCCTAGCAAGGCCACTCAAAGGCAAAAAGGGAGGAGGAAATCGGAAGGAATATTGTGAATACCATCGAATCCGTGGACACTCCACAAACGAATGCTTCGATTTAAAAAATATCATAGACAAATTAGTGAGAGAAGGAAAATTATATCGATTTCTGGCCACCCGAGATGATGATCAAAGAAAGAGACGAAGGGATGAAGATACCGAGCGGACTGAACGATCACCTCGGACACCAGAGAGACATGTCCACATGATACATGGCGGATTCGCAGGAGGTGGGATCTCTAAATCATCTCGCAAAAGATATCTCAAAGAAGTATATCATGTCGAGGGAAAGGAGGAAGCACTCAACATCCTGGCAATAACATTCACTAAAGAGGATGCCTCCGGCATCATCTCAAGACACGACGATCCCATGGTCATCACCATCATATTGGCAAATGCCAATCTACACCGCACCTTAATAGACCAAGAGAGTTCTGCCGATATCTTATTCAAAACAGCCTTCGATAAACTCGGATTAGAAGAAAAAGAACTTAAAGCATATCCAAACAGTCTGTTCGGACTGGGAGATACCCCGGTTCAGCCACTGGGATACATACCACTACATACAACCTTCGGAAAAGGGAACCAATCCAGGACCCTCAGAATAGACTACATCGTGGTCGATGTAAGTTCAGCTTACAATGCTCTCATAGGTCGGACAACATTCAACTAACTTGGCGCGATAGTCTCGACCCCACATCTATGTATGAAATTCCCCACTACAAAAGGAATAGCCACGATAAAGGCAGATCAAAAGATGGCACGTCGCTGTTATAACGAAAGCCTAAACCTCAGAGGCAGGGGAGAAGAGTTCCACACAATCCAGCTAGGCGGAGTCCAACGACGAGAAGAGCTTCGTCCACAACCAGAAGGTGCGATAGAAAAGTTTCAGATTGGGGATACTTCGGAAAAAACAACCAATATCGGCACAATCCTAAGAGAAGATTCAAAAGAATTACTAATACAATTCTTACGAGATAACGTTGATCTCTTCGCGTGGAAAGCCGCAGACATGCCAGGAATAGACCCTAAGCTAATGAGCCATAAGTTGGCGGTCTATCCAGGATCTCGGCCAGTACAGTAGAGACGAAGAAAACTCGGGCCAGAGCGATCCCAGGCTGTGGAAGAGCAAGTACAGGCACTAATGGAAGCGGGATTCATAAGAGAAGTCAAATACCCACTATGGCTAGCCAACGTCGTCTTGGTGAAAAAATCAAACGGGAAGTGGCGAATGTGCACCGATTACACCGATCTCAACAAGGCTTGTCCAAAAGATCCATATCCGCTCCCAAGTATTGACGCTCTGGTAGATGCTTCCTCCGGATATAGATATCTTTTATTTATGGACGCTTACTCGGGGTACAACCAAATCCCTATGTACCCACCAGATCAAGAAAAGACCTCGTTCTTAACACCAAAAACAAACTACTGCTACATTGTGATGCCTTTCGGTCTCAAGAACGCATGAGCTACTTATCAAAGGCTAATGAATAAAGTCTTCTCGGATCACATCGGAAAGGTCATGGAAGTCTACGTGGATGACATGCTAATAAAAACACAAAAGCGAAGAGACATTATTGTCCGATCTGGCCCAAGTGTTTGACACCATAAGAAAACATGACATGCGACTCAATCCCGCGAAATGCACCTTTGCAGTAGAGGCGGGCAAATTCTTAGGTTTCATGCTCACACAAAGAAGAATTGAAGCAAATTCAAACAAGTGTCAGGCCATACTCAACATGAAGAGCCCAACCTGTGTCAAAGAAGTACAGCAACTCAATAGAAGATTGGCCGCCCTATCCCGATTCCTAGCAGGAGCTGCGATAAGATCTCTCCCCTTCTATGCTACTTTGAGAAAGGGAAAACAGTTCAAATGGATAACAGAATGTGAGCAAGCCTTCCAAGACTTTAAGAAGTTCTTAGGACGGCCACCTATCCTATCTTGACCACGAGAAGGAGAACCACTCATATTATATCTCGCAGTAGGAAGCTGGGCAACAGCCTCAGCACTAGTCAGAGAAGACGAGAATGGACAACAACCCGTATACTTCATCAGCAAAGCACTACAGGGATCCGAGCTGAACTACCAGAAAATAGAAAAGTTCGCCTATACTCTCATTTTAACATCCCGATGACTCTGCCCTTACTTCCAGGCTCACACCATTAAGGTTCGAACTAACCAGCCCCTAAAAGGAATATTGCAGAAAACAGATTTAGCAGGAAAAATTTTACAATGGGCAGTCGAGCTGTCAGAATTCGACCTCCAATATGAAGCTCGGACGGCCATCAAATCACAGTATCTGGCTGACTTTATCGCAGAATTCACAGACATCCTGGAAACCCTCACAGAATGGAATCTCTATGTGGACGGTTCTTCAAATAAAACTGGAAGCGGCGCAGGCGTAATAATAGAAAGCAACCAAGGAACCCAAGTCGAGCTCTCCCTCAAGTTCGGGTTCCCGACCTCAAATAATCAGGCGGAATACGAAGCATTGTTAGCTGGGTTGAAGCTGGCTGAAGAGGTGGGAGCTCAAAAACTCAACATTTACAGCGATTCACAAGTGGTTACATCACAAATAACAGGGAGCTACCAAGCCAAAGATCCCATCATGAAAAAGTATTTGGATAAGACCAAGGAACAGTTCGGACAAATCGAGGAATATAAGATCTGCCACATCCCCCGCGAACAAAATGCCCGAGCTGACGCACTCTCGAAACTAGCCAGCACCAAACCAGGCGAAAACAATAAAAGCCTCATCCAGGAAATATTGCAGAACCCGTCAATCTCGGAAGAAGAAAAAGTCCTAGCCATCGAAAACCAGGACCAAGGATGGATGACCCCCATATTCAACTACCTCAAAACAGGAACACTCTCCGACGAAGAAAAGGAAGCAAAGAGGCTAAAAAGGGAGGCACAGTATTACACCATCATAAACAATATCATATACAAAAGAGGGATCTCAGTACCATTATTAAAATGCGTGCCGACCCCCACACAAAGGAAGTATTAGAAGAAGTACACGGCGGCATTTGTGGCAATCATCTTGGAGCACGGGCCCTCGTCAAAAAAGTACTCCGGGCAGGGTTCTATTGGCCAGCATTACAGAAAGAAGCTACAGAATTTGTAAAGACATGTCCACCATGTCAGAAACATGCCAACTTTCACATCGCTCCGCCAGAAGAGCTCATCAGCGTGACTTCTCCTTGGCCGTTTGCAAAATGGGGACTCGATCTTCTCGACCCCTTTCCCCAGAGATCAGGACAAGTTAAATTTCTCATAGTAGGGGTAGACTACTTTACAAAGTGGATCGAGGCAGAACCCCTAGCTAACGCCACCGCCCAAAGAAGCCGGAAATTCCTATATAGAAATATTGTTACAAGGTTTGGAGTTCCGTATTCAATAACCACAGACAATGGCACTCAATTCACAGATGCATGCTTTAGAAAACTAGTAGCCGACTTGAACATAAAGCACCAGTACACCTCCGTCGAACATCCATAGGCCAATGGACAGGCTGAAGCCGCCAACAAAGTCATATTGGCCGGATTAAAATGGAGATTACAAGATGCAAAGGGAGCCTGGGCAGAAGAGCTTCCACAAGTCCTATGGGCATATCGAACGACGCCACATTTCACCACAAAGGAATCTCCCTTCCGGTTAGCATACGGAATAGAGGCAATGATTCCAGTAGAGATTGAGGAAGGATCGCCTAGAGTAGTCCATTACAATGAGGGAGCAAACTCCCAACTTCAGAGGGAAGAGCTCGACCTACTACCTGAAATCCAAGAAAGAGCTCGGATCAGGGAGGAAGCTCTAAAGCACCGAATGGCTTCCAGATATAATCAAAGGGTAGTACCGAGAAGTTTTGCAGAGAGCGATCTTATCCTAATCCGAAATGATATTGGAACAACTCGACCAGGAGAAGGAAAGCTGGCAGCAAACTGGAAAGGACCCTACCGAGTTATAGAAGTACTTGGGAAGGGCTACTACAGACTGTCCGAACTCGATGGACGAGAGCTTCCCAGATTATGGCACGCCTGCAACCTAAGAAGGTACTACAGTTAGAAAAGGTAAAGGATCTCATTATTGGATGCACTCTTTTTCCTGAAAAGGTTTTTTAATGAGGCACCAAGTTGAGACCTAGACACTATCCGACTTAAAAGGGATGAAAAAATTCCCACATATATATATTTCGCACCTTTCTTTGAATAAAATTTATTCAGATATTCTACAAGATTTCAAGACGCATTAATCTGAAGTATTCATCGTCCGATTATAAAGCAACAGATCGGCAGAAAGTGAAAAATAATTTCACTGCACAATCACGATAAAGATAAACCATCCGATAAAGGTGAAAACGCGATTCACCCAAAAGACGATCTAAAGATGCCAACCACATTCTACAAATCAGCAAAGATGAACACAGAATAATGTAAGAAGTTATCGAAAGCAATCCAAAAAAGAACCTGACGAGGTCTTACGGATAGCTAAAATAATAACTTAAAGACTGGCCGACGTTCAGAAGTCGGACCAAGTCAACCCAAGTTATAAGAAAACCCTAGAAAGAGATCTGGCCAACCCTATTAAAGAGGATTACTTTAACTTAAGAAGAGATCGACCTAACAAGGTCGATTTCCTACAAAACGAAGTTATAAAAGTAATCCCTGAAAGAGACCTGACAAAGGTCCAAGAAAGAGGATTACAAAAATAACTTAAGAAGAGATTGACCTAACAAAGTCGATTTCCTACAAAACGAAGTTATAAAAGTAATTCCTGAAAGAGACCTGACAAAGGTCCAAGAAAGAGGATTACAAAAATAACTTAAGAAGAGATCGACCTAACGAAGTCGATTTCCTACAAAACGAAGTTATAAAAGTAATCCGTGAAAGAAACCTGACAAAGGTCCAAGAAAGAGGATTACAAAAATAACTTAAAAAGAGATCGACCTAACGAAGTCAATCTCCTACAAGTTATAAAAGTAATCCCCAAAGGAAACCTAATAAAGTTCCTAGAAAAGGGATTACAGAAATAACTTAGAAGGGGACTAACGCAAAAGAATCGGTTACGGAGCGCCAAAATACGTACGAAAATGAGAAAACCAAGAAACAAGTCGGATCCATATAGACACAAAGGATCCAAGCCATAAACAAAACGCACAAAGCAATCCCAAGAAGTCGAGCCGCGAGGTTCCAGCACTCTCAGAAAGCAGAAGAGAAAACAAAGTCAAAAACCTTGATATAATCTACAAAAGCCTCGGCGGCCATCAACACCTACTAAAAATAGCGAGCTACTTTTGTTTTTCAAAATAAAAGTTGCTAAAACAAGCAACTAGAGACTGTCAACAAAATAAACAAAGTTTTAAAAAGCCCACAAGCCGGGCCAGCTACATAAATATCTAGAAAGAGATCAGCAAGCATCAGGAGCCTTCTTGGCATCATCAGGACAAGGAGATGGAGGACGAGTCTGAATAGGCACGGCATCTATAGTTCCATCCTCCCGGTTCAGAACCTGGCAATCCGAATTAGGTGCAACTGGAGGAACAGAAGAGGTCGACACTTTGGCAGAGGACACAGGAGGAGGATCAGCATCATCATCACCATCGTCATCAGGGACAATCTTGCCATTCCTGACAACGTTGTCCAGGCTGAAAGGGGTGAGATTGGCCTCGGGAGCAATGACCTGAACTTGCTCCTTCAAGTTCTCGTAAGCAGCAGTCACGCTGACAACGAGATAACCTTGGAGCTCAGAATAATCTTCCCAGGCATTGTTCAACTCCTCCCTCAGGCGCATCACCTCACGATAAGTCGTAACATAACTCTCCTTATGCATCAAGGCTGTGTCCTCGGCCAACCTCAAAGAAGCCGCCAGTGAAAGAGAACTCGCCTTCTCATTCTCTAGATCCTTCTCCAACTTGGTCACCTTTAATTCAAGTTCCTCCTTCAGCCCCTTCATCCGGTCAAACTCCTGCTTTGCCTCCTCCATAAATGCCTTAGTAGCATTGAGAGGAAGATTCTGAGCAGTCCGGTATATAGCAGCCATAATATGCGCCATCTGTACGTGATTTCGGGCCATAAACTCCAAGTGATGAAGGATGGACACATCGTCCATTGAGAGGGTACCATAGGGACCGATTTGCTGATCCACAAATTCAATGGCATTAAAATCGGGAGCATTGAGGTCAAAGGGCTCAGCGGTTTTTTGTTTTTATTGGGAGGAGCAGCAGAAGTAGGGTGAGGATCCACCAGACAAACTCGGGGAGTAGGGATCACCTTCTTCACCCCAGGGGAACTCAGCACAGACGGCTTCACGTGCACTTGGGAGGATCCTTCCCCAGCCGCCCTGGCCGAGACATTTCTAGCAGCAGTCGCCCTCTGCGCCCTTTTGAAAGCTTTCATGGCTTCATTATTCTTCATTGCCTCTGCAAATAAAACAGAAATTAAGCCACAAGTCGGAAAGGACAGTCACAAGAAAAATAAACAGATACAAAAGGAAACACAAAAATACCCAGCTCAGTTTGAAAAAGAGAGGGATTGGTTAGAAATTTCTTTGTGTCGAGATGGGGAGGTTGCCCCCAGTGTTCTTCCAAGACAGTCACAAAGGCTCGCTCAACCTCATCCAACATTTCCCACGTATATCGGGACACCCTCACATCCTTTTGCCATTCCAAGGGAAAAGCAGGCTCGTCATTTTCATCCAGAAAGAAGGGCCGAACTCCTTCAACAGCTCGGACCTTGAAAAGTAGTTTTTGAAGTCACGGAATGACTCGTCAAACATGGAAAAGACCTTCTTTCCCTGGGTAGAGCGAAAGGAGACCCAAGCTGCCTTCTTTTTTACCACTCCGGGCTTAGTCAAGACAAACAGATAGAAAAAGAGAGATTGGGAAGCAGGGATACCAAAACCATTGCACAACAATTGGAAAATCTTTATGAAACCCCAGGAATTAGGGTGAAGTTGAGAGGGGGCAACATTACAAGACCATAACAAGTCGGCCTCAAATTTAATAAAAGGAAGGGTGATACCCAATGGACCAAAGAAAAAGTCATAAACATAGAAGAAAGGGCGATCGTCAACAACCCGAGTAGAGAAGCAGACTCTCTCTTCGGAGGAGGGAGGGACAAGTTCATAGTTTTTCTCATCACCAGGATTACTACAGACCCTATGAAACTGCCTAAGCTGCGCGCAAAATTCGGAATCAACCAAGGAGACACACATAAGGACCATTGAGTCCACCCAATCAGCCATGCCCTCAGGAACCTGGGAAGGCATCTCTACAACGTTATTGCGAGAAGACATGAGGCTAACTAAATCTTACAAAAAGAAAAGAAGAGTGGATTACTAAAAAAGCATCTCGGACAAGGGGCGAAAACAACTCGATGGACGAACAAAAAAGGAAAGCCCCAAGATTTAAACCAAAGTCTTGGGGCATCCTTTGGAGGCAGTAACAAAGCAAGGATTCAAGAAATTTCTATAGCTTACGCCCCGGCACTCATCAGAAAGAAAATAAAGTCCCAAAAGGAAACAAAGGAAGTAAAAACAAAAACACAAAGTCACCACCTTTCTACAGTTTATCAGCATTGTCAAAAATGCCAAGCAAAAAATCACCAAAGACGCAAACTTTTTCAGAATCAAGCAAAAATCATCATCAAAGGCGCAATCAGAAGCGACGACAACATGCAAAAGCCTTAAGAAAAGATTCAAGCAATGAGAAAAGCAAAGGACTCGCACCAAAAAACGAAGAAATTCCAAAACACGCAACAATCAGGTATGGTAAAAAGAGAAAGATCCCAACTTTCTCTGAGCAAAATGCAAACTTTCTACCGACATATAAAAGAAACAGAGGAAGAAAAATCGAACCTGGAGAAAAAGAAGGAAACCACGAAGGAAAGTCGAAGAGCAGAAGCAACAAAGCCACCCCTTGAAGTGAAAAACTGCAAAGATAGAAGGAGAAAATCTGAAAATCACCCCTCTTCTACAGAGAGCAATGACAGAACAGATGTTGCAGGAAGAAGTTACGAAAGAAACAAAAAATGAGAGAGTAAAGGGAGAAGTTACGAAGAAGAGCGAAGAAGAGAAACTGTTTTTTGAGAAAATTCAAAATAAAAGCCAGGAGAAAACGGGGCAATTAATACCAATTAATGAAGGTATTAAACCCTTTCACGTTCCCAAAAGCAAAGCACTGATATAAAAGCGCGTGCCTTTAGAGGAAAACGTTCTACTTTCAAAAGATTCTACAAAAGGAAGAAATCGACAAAATGCTTGAGTTCGGCTTCGTCGTAAAAAGACCAAAGTAAAAAACTCGACCTCAACAAAAAAGACCGAGCTCAAGCAGGGGCACTGTTCATACCCTGGGTCGAGCTGTCCGACCCGAGATGTTTGACAGACAAAGCGACCGACCTCTTCAGGTCAGGACAACCCGACCTCTTTCCAAAGAGCTCGACCAAAGTCACCAGGAAAGCCCAAAGAAGGGCCCAAATAGAGGAACACGCTCCAAATCCTAAGGCGGCCCAAGTCTACAGAGAGAAAGGAGGCTCCCTCGAAGATAAGATGACCTCACTTGAAGATAAGATAAGATAAGATAACTAACTTATCTTATCCACAGAAGGTCACTCCTCGCCATTATAAATACACTGGAGCACCCAGGTATAACTCACACTCTGATTCTACTCAATACCTGCTTAATACCCTTGCTAACTTAAGCATCGGAGTCCCTTGCAGGTACCCTCACCCTCCGGGGACGAAGGATCAGCAATACTTTCAAGTCCCACAAGTCGGACACACCAGATCCGGCAGCTATACACCTGCCGGACACGTCGGCTCCGACCAACACAGAAGATCTCAACCGAGATTGACCTACAGTTTCAGGTAACCCTTGGAACAAGACCCTTTATTAGAATAGTACTTAAATAATGCAAAGCATTTGATACATCAGTTTCAACAATTTCAAATAACACATATACCTAGAGAAGAAAACTATAGGGCAGATATCTTGTCTAAACTAGCTACTTCAAGGATACCAGATATAGCACCAACATTATCACAACTCATGTTAGAGGAACCGAGTATATATAGTATGCATGTTTTGAGTTTGTCACAAGACGAAGACTAGAGAGCACCATATGTTAATTACTTGAGAAACGGGAGCATACCATCATTGGAAGACAACCCAAAACTTTTTCTAAAAAAGGCAAGCCTTTTAACTCTCATTAGTGATGACTTATATAGAAAAGGGTTCTCTAGACCACTTTTAAAATGTCTCGGAGCTGAGGACTCCAGCTTAGCAACGTTGAAAATGCATGAAGGCATCTATGGAACACATGTCGGAGGACGAAATTTAGCTACAAAATTTCTAAGAGCAGGATACTACTGGCCCTCTCTCAAAAATGATTGCATGAAAAAAGTCAGATGCTGCGACAACTGTCAGAAATTTGCACCAGCAATTCATAATCCAATCGAGCTACTGCATACCACGAAAATCAAATGGCCCTTTCACAAATAGGGACTTAATATCCTCAGACCATTCCCTGTTTAACAAGGGTAGATAGAATTCTTACTAGTTGTCATTGATTATTTCACAAAGTGGATAGAGGTGCAACCGCTCGCCAAAATAACCTCGAACAAGGTACAATCTTTTTTTTTTTTTTTTGAAGTCTATTATATGTAGATACGAGTTACCCATGGACACCATTTCTGATAATGGTAGGCAATTCACTAACAAAAAGATTGCATCTTTTCTGCAAAACTTAAATATAAAACATCACTTTTCTTTGGTAGAGCACCCGCAAACTAATGGGCTCGTCGAAGCTGCTAATAAAGTCATTTTGCAGGAATTAAAAAAGAAACTTGTAGCAGCCAAAGGATAGTGGGCTGAGTTAATATTCGAAATACTTTGGGGCTATAATACAACATCACATTCCACAACTAAAGAAACACCTTTTAGATTGGTGTACGGAGAAAAAGCAATGATCCCAGTTGAGATCTCTCAAGGGTCGTTGTGAACCGACTATTTCAACAATAACACTAATGAGCAAGCACGGAATGTCGAGCTCGACACACTGGACAAAGGGTGCGACACTGCCAAGATACGGCAAGCAACATTGCAGATCACTATACAACGCAAGTACAACAAAAAGGTAAGACCACAAGCGCTACACCAAGGAGACCTCGTCCTACAAAGACTTGAAGATGTCAGAAAATCCCCTGGGCAAAGGAAAACTCGTTACAAATTAGGAAGGTCTTTTAGAATATCAAAGGTACATGGATGAGAAGCATATTCTCTATGAACTCTAGAAGGAACAAAGTTACCAAATACTTGGAATATATCATTGTTACGCATATATCATAGCTAATCATTTGTAACAAGTGAAGGATGGGCGGTACTCTTTTTTCTATCACCGAGGTTTTTTCTACTGTGCATTTTACTCGAGGAGGTTTTAACGAGGCCGACCACTTCACATAAGTAGAATCTCAAATAAAATTTGTCTATTTCCAATTCATTTCTATCTTTATCTACTCAACATACATGAGTTAAAGGCAATTTTTATAGCAACTTATCATCCACCAAATTTCCAAAACAAAAAAAAGTTCAATTACAATCAAAGCTAAACCCTTAGCAAAAACATACGAAATTAGGAAAGTTCATACTATAATAACAAAAAACAAACTAAAGCATGACCAGCCTTCCTTATCGGCTACTGCCACATTTTCATCTTCAATCTCACCAGCTTCATCATCAACAAGTTTACTGCCTATAATAATCTTGGTAACGTCAAGATTAGTAACTTCAAATTCAGGGAAAAAGACAACCACTTGACTCACGCAACGGTCAAAATCCGCTACAAACATCTCCATAACCTCATTTTCAAGCTCGTGAACCCGAGCAATCATTTTTCCTTGGTCAGAATCCGCCTCCTTAATTTGCCCCTGCAAAGTGCGAAATCGATTTCGCAAGTTTTCCACCTCCTCTTCCCTGTCTTTCATCTTCTGTCACATCTGCAATCACTATATCCCTTTCCTTTAACGATTTTTTTCCAACTCGAACACCTTTTCAGTTTCTTTCCTTTCTTCTACTCCAAGAAGCTCAGTTGTGCGACCTATGCACAACATCGTCGTACGCAAACCAACCAACGATCAAATGGCAACAATATATAAAATGCTAAAAATATAAATACTATTTACCTGAAGAAATTTTTCGACAGTTTCTTTTCCTAAATTCTTCAACAAATGGATATCACTCAGATGCTGAGCGACTTTTTCAGTTAATTCAAAAAATGGAAACTGGTCACTTCACACAGACCTAAGGTTCGAACCACGAGCAAAACCATGAAGCCGCATCTGTTTCGGCCTCTCATACTGACCACCCAAACCATTTTCCTTTTCCCGCTTTTAGGCTAAGTACTAGATTCAGCCGCCTCAAGAATAACAGTCTTATCAGAATCATCTTTTTCATTTTTCTTTTTCTAGTCCAAAAGGACCTCATATGCACTAAAGACAAGCTCGGTACTTTTCCACCTGCAAAAAAAGTATATGAATGACATTCTTTCAAAGAATCTCAAAACAACAACATTATCACCATTACCTATGTATTTTTCCAAAAATTTTCTATCAAATTCAAATTTTAACATTTCAAGTATCGACATCAATTTCCCAGGAGAAAAACATTCAATAAGATAATCTAAAATATACTCCTCCTCTTCAGTCGTACTCATAGCTTCCAAAATCTGTAGAGGTTTTAGACACCAATACAACGAAAATTTTTCTACTAATTCATCATCTAGGTAAAAAGGATATTCAGTGTCCTTCGAACAAACTTTCATAAACATTTTTTTTAAAATTTTGAAAGAAGACTTATACAACACGAAAAGGGAACAACTAGGGTAGCTATTGAGATTCACCAAGAGCCCTTTCTGCACCCTCCTTTGACTGAAATAAAGAGAAAAATATATTGAGAGAAGGACAGACTTCAAAAAAGTCCATAAGACATTCAAAGGATCGATGAAAAGTCCAAGAATTGGGATGCAACTGTTAGGGAGAACAGTTCAATTGGATTAACATCTTACACTCAAAATTCGTAAAAGAAAACTTAACACGAAGCTCAGTCAACACATAGCTATAAAAATAAAAATACGCTCAGTCCCCTTTTTTCTCACACACTCACTCCTCATCATTATAGAGAAGAAATTCAACACTAGTTAAAAAATCCTTCCCCACCCAGTTAGACCCACTCAAAATAGTTAAGGAATCCATGCTCTGAATAGCGACACAGAACACTTCATATCTGCATAGACCTAGTGATACCAGTCATGCTTAACTTCAATAACTTTGTCTTTTCTCATCAGAAATTCAAAACAACAAACAGTGAAGTAAAAGGTAAGAAAAGCTTACTAACTTTTTGATGTCATTTTTCTAGATAAAATTAGAAGAAATAGGGAAGTGGTGACTTTTTTCAACGCATAAAGAGAAAAAAATTAAAAGTTAAAAAACCAAATAAAGCCACTACCACACAATGAGGCTCATGAAAAAATATACACTATTAGATCAATAAAATTGTTCAGTTACAGGTCCAAATCAACGAACAGGATGTATACTTGAAAACACTAACCGACAATAATTATTACATGGATTGTATTTTTTGAAGCACACGATCTTTTTTCCAAAATTAAAAGCCCTAAACTTGACCAAATGCCACGTCCGCAACTTGAGCATGGGGGCTAGCATGATACTCAATCCAAAGTATAACATTAACGATTCAGCCAAAAGCTCAACTTGCTTACAAAGCATCTGCAGCAAGTCAAGCTTGGGGGCTCTGGTCCATACTTGATAACTCGAAACCACGATGTTATACTTCAGAACAAATTTTCAAAAAACCAAAAAATATCGGACCTCAACGGCTCATACACGAATCTCAGATATCCAATACCAAGATGGTTACATTAAACAACAATAAATAGGAACGAGTATGAGCTATATGATCATCAAGAAAAAGCAAAACAAAAAAAAACATTCCGGCTTAAGAGATTTATTATTTCAAGATTTAGTACTGACTTGAGCGTCGAAATCTTTTTTACAGGTCTCCCGCAGTAGCTGGAATAACGAGGAATCCATTGTACAACACATAGGAAGAAGACGACTGAGGAGCTCCCTTCAGTGTGGACGAGCTATACCTTGGAGTCCTGTTTCAAGACAGAACATGTATAATAAAGTTAATTGATTGATGATCATATTATTTATAATTTTACTTAAATTTTATTATAATTTTAATATTTTAATTAATAGATTTAATTTTTTATTTTCTATTTTATTAGTATGTTTATAAAATATAGAATGATTAAATATTATATTTAATTAAAAAGAATTGATTTTGTTACGGGTAGAGTTAGGTAGAGAATTTTAGGGTGCAAGTAGAATTATAGTTAAGAGATTCTCAACTCGTGAGTAGATATAGTTGAATTTTAAAAAGATGAATAAATTACCATTTCTATTCACAAAAATTTAGAACGTTCTAACAAATCTATCCATAAAAAAATAAAATTGACTTTATACCCATTAAATATAGATTTTATTAACAAAACTATCCGAACGCTAAAAAATTATTTAAAATTCTCAAATTATCCTCTAATTTAACCTAATCCTCAATTCTAATTTTACTCTATACTACCACCATTTCAATTCCTAATTCCAGCATCCCCAAATCTTTTATCACCTTCGCTCTTTTTTCTAACTACCAATTCTTAAGCCTACCACTCCCAAATCTTTTATCACCTCCATTCTTTTATTGCCGACTTGCCGCCATCATCACTAACCTTTTTCTTTCTCTCTCTAAACCGACCACTACCATGGTAAACATAACTCATCAAAATCTTTTATAATTGTTGAAAGGTTTCCTCCCTCCCAATCCTTTAAATCCTCTCTTTTTTTCATCAATACTTTTGAACATATAAAGAAAAACAAAAATATGCCCACGTGATTTTGATGAAAACTTATCTTTTTCTGTGCCTTTTTTTCCTAGCCTTTTTTATTTTTTAAAATATATTTTTTTGTTTTTGTTATTATTATTGGTATCATTGATTAATTAATTAATTAAAATAAAGATAAAAGTTGTGGATATTTCTTTTGCTTCTGATTTTAATTTTTTTGTGTTTGTATTTGTTTGAATAAGTAATAAAATTGTTAGAGCACAATTATGTAAAATTAAATTATGGTGGTAGTGAATTTAGAGAGAGAAAGAAAAAGAATGGCGAAGATAGTGATGATGGTAGTGACAACAATGATAGTTGAGGACGAGAATGATGGTAAGAAAGAATTTGGGTGGTGATGGAATTGGAGATTAGAGTGGTAGTGATGTAAAAAAATATTAAAATTTAAGGATAAATTAAATTGAATGGTAATTTGAGAATTTTAAATAATTTTTTAAGAATTTGGTAATTTTGTCAACTGAAGTCTATTTTTATGGGTTTAAATAAAGTTTATTTCATTTTTTTATGAGTAGATTTGTCAGCATTTAATTTTCATGAATAGAAATAAAAATTTACTCTAAAAATATTTTAAGCGCATAAGTAGAATTAGTATAAAGTCTAAATCGTATTCTATTCTATCCATTGACAGCCCTACTTGATAGGAGATAATTTGTCTGATTATAAGACACTAACTTCTTACACAATAACAATCGTATCTTCCAAATTACAAGTTTTTACCGAAGATAGGTATTGAACTCTGTTTGTACACTTCTAAAGATTGAATTTTTTTATAAATAAATAATTTAATTATTTTATTTATCAAAATATAAAATTTGTAATGTATTTATCAATTTACATCACATTAATTTATCTCGTTTACAGTATAAACGAAATAATTATGAATGTATCTCGTTTACATATAAATGAGATATATTCATAATTATTTCGTTTATGCTATAAATAGATATGTGTGTTATTATAAAATAATTATGATTAAAATAATATCAATTTAATTTTCGTTTTTATTTAATTCCATTTTTAAAAGTTATAGCTTAAAACTGCTACGCTACATATTTAAAATTAGTAATTTGAAACTGTACATTTGAAATCAGTACATTATTTTTTTTAAAACAACCTATTTATATAATAATATCTCATTTTTCTAATCATGCTTGCAAAAAATCGCATCAAAATTCAATCTCTAAAATCTTTTTTGAGAAATATATATTTACCGTTAGATAATTGTCGCGTTTTAAAATTATTTGAGTTCATTTTTATTGATAGTAAAATTCAGGTGCATTTTTGTCAGCGATAAAATTATTCGAGTGCATTTTTAGTAGTGTACCCGAATTTAAAATTCAAAATATCTCCACTATCTTTCAATACAATAAAGCTCCACATCCAAGTGATTTAACCAATAAAGTTCAACCAAGTCTTTTAGATTCACGCGCTTCTTCTTCTTGTTTCAAATTTATGCACGCACATTCTTATTCACCCCTGATGCTACATTGTCGTCTTCTTCTTCTCCTCCTTCCTTTTCATCATCTTCCTCCATTATCATCATCATCATGATCATCATCGTTATCGTCATTGTCCTTTTCTTCTAATACGTATCGCCGTTATCGCTATCGTCGTTATTGTTATCGATATCATTGAATTTTTGCCATATTGATGATATTGTCTGATCCAAAATTGATTTGGATGTATTTTTGTTCAAATTTGACTTAGTATGTGTTTGTTTTGAAACAAGTTTGTTTGTGTATTGTCATCATTAAATAATTTCGGTTCATTCAAAATTTAATTTTCGGTTCATTTTGGATGTAATTTCGTTTTATTTTTTAGTGAATTTCTAATCATTCAATTTTGTTTGTGTGCTTGTTTTCAAACACAATCATTAAGTAATTTCGATTCATTCTATATTTAAATAAGGTGCATTTTGGTCTGTACTTGTTTTGAAACGAGTTTCTTTGTGTATCGTCATCATTAAGTAATTTCGGTTCATTTGAAATTTAATTTTTGGTTCATCCGGGATGTAATTTCCATTTATTTTTGAGTGAATTAAGGTACATTTAGTTTTTTTGTTCTGCACAATTCAAAACCCTTCCTCCATTTAGTCTCGTTGTTCTGCACAATTCAAAACCCTTCCTCCTCACATCCACTCTTGAGAAGAATAAAATCAAGAAAAAGAGAAAAAAATCAAACAGAAAAAAGAAACAAGAATAAAAAATTCCTCAAAATTCCTCGTCATATTCTTTTTCTTCTTGTCTTATTCATCTTCTCCTCCTTATTTTTCCTTTTCGTAATTCTTCTTATTTTACCATTTTAATAATAATAATAAAAACATGAAAAAATCAAACAAAGAAAAAGAAATGCATAATGCTGCAAAATCACTTGATGAATTTGGATGTGTGTTTTGTTCATGATTCAATTTTGTTTGTGTCCTTGTTTTTTAACGCAATTATTAAGTAATTTTAGTTCATTCTTGATTTAAATAAGATGCACTTGGTCTGTGCTTGTTTCGAAATGAGTTTGTTTGTGTATCGGCATCATTAAGTAATTTCGATTCATTCTAAATTTAATTTTTGGTTCATTTTGAATGTAATTTCAGTTCATTTTTTAGTGAATTTCTAATTATTTAATTTTGTTTTTGCGCTTGTTTTCGAATGCAGTCATTAAGTAATTTCGATTCGTTCTGAATTTAAATAATGTGCACTTGGTCTGTGCTTGTTTTGAAACGAATTTATTTGTGATCATTAAGTAATTTCAGTTCATTCGAAATTTAATTTTCGGTTCATTTTAAATGTAATTTTGATTTATTTCTAAGTGAATTAAGGTACATTTTGTATTGTTGTTCTACACAATTCAAAACTCTTCTTTTTCATTTTTTACTGCTTCTTTATCTTATTTTTATTTTATTTTGTTATAATTTTTTTTGTTTCAAGAAGAATAAAACTAAGAAAAAGAGAAGAAAAATCAAACAAAATAATTATAATGCTGCAAAATTACCGTAGAGAGGAGGATGAAAAAAATATAATACCAACAACATCAACTAAAAAATGAGGGCAATTTACATAAATAAATAAAATGGGAGAATTATTTACGTAAATGTGCAAATCTGTTTGTTGTTACGATTTTGTGCAAAATTGAATTTTATGTAAACCGTGGCAACCCACCACGGTTTCTTAACACTCATAAACCGTGGGAGGTCACCACGGATTATGAACAAATAGTTTAACATGTAAACCGTGGTAGGTCACCACGGTTTACGAAGAAAAATTTGTGTGCATAAACCGTGGGGAGTCACCACGGTTTATGAGAAAGCAATTTTGAACGTAAAACCCGGTAACCCACCGCGGTTTACGTTATGTATTCAGCATGCTAATTGCGTTATGTAATGTGCATGATTGTTAGTGTTTATGTATTTCAGACTTACTGTTAAATATTATTTATCTTTTGACTTTGTAGTGAGTGCCTGATTCAGAGTATTTCATGTGCTCATGTATGGTTTATATTATAATGCACATTATTAAAGATATCTAAAGAGGTTTAATGAAACTGATAATTTAAAACGAGGTTATTATACTAAGATTTCGTTGTTGATGAAACACGTTGAAAGTGACATATTTAACCAACGACGCATTACTAACATTACTTAGAGCAAGAAACAAATAAAACAGCATAGACGAGGGTTACACAACATGAGATCTAAGCATCCCCTCCACCAGTTTGTGATCGCTGCTGACAGTTCCTTCGCGTATGCCCAGGCTGACGGCATAACCCACAACGCTTCGGCTGATTCTGTTGAGACTGATCCATGCTTCCTCGGATCCTGGTTGACTTTGGACGACCTTCCTTTGCACGCCGCAGATTAGGGTCAGGAATAATGGTTGGGCCACCATATGGAGGCCACAGGCCTTCAGGAATAGGTGGGAGAAACCCATGATTGTAAACGTTGAACACCTCAGTCATACGATACACCTCATGAACATATGACGCCCAGTTTAGCCGGGAGTAGGCGCAACAGGCAATGGCGTGGCAACATGGATAATGCAGCGCCTGGAAGTGCCCACAGTCGCATCGGTGATCTTTAAGGGAAACTCTATAGCTACCAAGAGAGAACGTCCCCGTTGGTGTTGTCTCAGCCACGGTGTACTCTAGTTGATGCCTGTCGTATAATGTCACAGTAAAGCACCTGGAGTCTCTAAGGTTCCGATCAATAGCCTTGACCAATGCCTGACAGAATTCATGGCCGGCTCCGAGTTGTGCCTCTGCTGTCTGTCCCCGGACTACAAATAGCTGAGCAAGCCTCCCGTAGGTTGACTTAACCAATGATGTGACAGGGAGGTTGCGAGTTCCCTTTAGCACGGAGTTCACACATTCACTGATGTTTGTGGTCATGTGCCCGAACCGTCGACCAGCATCCTCATGTTGGGTCCATTTGTCATACTCCATACGGTTGGCCCAGTCACACATTGCTGGATTCTCAGTCCGCATGATGTCGAACCAGTAGTAAAACTCACCCTCAGTCTTGGCATAGGCAGCATTGACCAGTAACCTCCTTGAGTCCTTACCTTTGAACGTTAGGGCGAAATTGGCGGCCACATGCCTTATACAGTAGGCCCGGAATGCACGAGGAGGCAGCCATCCATTCTCAGGTGCCTCAAGGGCCGCCTTGATCCCATTATGCCTGTCTGAGATAACTAGGATACCCTCCTGAGGAGTCACATGCTCTCGTAGGATTGACAAGAAGAATGATCACGACTCTGCATTTTCCCCCTCTACAAGGGCGAATGCTATCGGGAGGATGTTCGAGTTTCCGTCCTGAGCTATAGCCAACAGGAGCGTCCCTCCATACTTCCCATACAAGTGGGTACCATCAATACTGACGAGTGGCTTGCAATGCCGGAAAGCCTCGATACAGGGTGGAAATGTCCAGAAAAGTCGGTGAAAGTACACCCTCGACTCATCAACAGCACCACCAACCTGAACCGGAGACGTCTTCAGCACCGTGATTGTTCCCGGCATTGTTGCCTGGATCCCTAGCATCCAACGGGGCAGTTCCGCGTAAGACTCTTCCCAATCTCCATATATCTCTGCCACAGCCTTCTGCTTAGCCAACCAGACCTTCCTGTAACTAGGCCTGAAACCGTAATCAGCTTCTGTCGCTTCTTGAAGTACCTTTACCGTAACCGCAGCATCCGCCCTAACCATAGGAAGAATCCTCGCACATATAACGTTATAATCCAGCTGACGGTGATCACTTGAAATAGAAGTTGCGAGGCACGTGTGTGGCCCGTTGTACCTCCTAACCTCCCAAGTTCCCTTTCATGCACGAAGCGCTACACGAATCAACCAAGTACAACCCTTGCCGAATTCCTTGCATTTTCCATGATACTTCAAATGATCCGATTCGATGACTCTGTACTCAACACCTCGCCGGATGCTATAGTCCTTCACACTGAGCACAGCTTCATCTTTACTCTGGAAAGATTGCCCAATCTCAAATTCTGTAGAAGATCTACCCACTCTGTTACCACTGTCTTCCTGTTGACCAAGAGCTTCCAAGTTTAGTGTCGAGAAGTGTGGAGGGTATTGATGAGAAGCAGAACTCGAAGGCCGATGTTGCGCATCTGGATCGCCGCCTGTGTTTTCGTCGCTGTCACCATCGATATCAACAGGCTCCTCTTCAGATTCATCGTCACGCATTGCATTCTCTATATGATCAGGTCCACCAAAGTCTTCGAGATAAGGCACGAGGCCACCACCACCGGTGCCCACGACGTTGGGAGGCTCAATGACTGCTGCATGCTCCAAAGGGACAGAACCAACAACCTCCGTTTGTTGTAAGTCAGCCGCAAAAGAAGGTGATTGAACCGGCGAAAGATGCGGTCTGACCGGAGGCATCGAACTAGATGCACCACCAGCGGAAGCTACGCAAGGAACTGGAGCGGATGCCCCAGAACTATCGACACCAACCTCCAACTTCGCAAACAACTCATGGATTCTGATCTCCGGAAAACTCCTTACACAGTAGAAGAGAACCCTAATATCTTCATCAGACTTAACCGCAAAGGTTTCGTACTGAACACCGGTCGAGACAACCGCCATTGGAATCTTGTAGAATAGTTTCTTCACCCACTTGGAACCCAACACGCCAAGCTTCTCCAAGATGCTGTTCTTCAAGTCCGACAAACTCATAGACGAACTGATAAACATACTTAGTGGTTCTCTGTCGGTGAACTTCACACCATGGCTTTTGCTTTTTTTAATTTTTCCAGAGCAATGCACCAGAGCAAGAAAGCTCTCTTCCTCACTAGCCATTGTGAGAATGATCTCTTCTGCTGCTTGAATCACCCACATATATATAGATTTTCCGTCAGAGTAAACCGTGGCAAGCCACCACGTTTTTTTACACTACATAAACCGTGGTGACTCCCCACGGTTTATGCACACACATTTTCCTTCGTAAACCGTGGTGACCTACCACGGTTTACATGTTAAACTATTTGTTCCTAATCCGTGGTGACCTCCCACGGTTTATGAGTGTTTAGAAACCGTGGTGGGTTGCCACGGTTTACATAAAATTCAATTTTGCACAAAATCGTAACAACAAACAGATTTGCACATTTACGTAAATAATTCTCCCATTTTATTTATTTATGTAAATTGCCTAAAAAATGACGATGATAAAAAAAATACGGAAAAAAAAAACGAGAAAAAAGAGGAAGGAGATCGCGAAGAAAAAGAAGAAGACCACGACGCGCGTGTAATAATTTTTGTTAGTGTTGAGTCCGTTTTATTAAACTTTGATGGCAATAATATGCTTGGATGCATAGCCTGTTTCTAATAATGGTATTCTCTCTTATTGAGAAAGAGAAAAGCTAGTTACTTTACTTTAAGCAACAGTTAGGATTTGTGGAAGGAATCGCAGAAGAAAGGATTGATTGGCTTCAATGGGTGAGAACGGTGAGATTTTTCCTGATGATGTGATGATAGATATTCTGAAAAGGCTTCCAGTAAAATCTTTGATGCGATTCAAGTGTGTCTCCAAGAATTGGGAGAATCTCTTCAGAACCCCTCATTTCACGGCACAGCACCTTCGCCACTCAATTCAGAATCGTTTTCTTCTTCTTCAGAGAATTCAACGTTCTCCTACTTCCCCAGTGTGCTCCACTCCAACATCCTTCTGCTTAATTGGACCTGACCTCAGTGTTCACGAGCTTGAATTTCTCAATTTCGCCTCAAATGGTGCCAAGATTGTGGGTTCCCGCAATGGCTTGCTGTGCTTACGTCACACCGATCACGCTCTTTCCATTTGTAATCCAGCAACTAGACAAGTCACACAGGTACCTCGAACCCTAACTGATGTCAGGACTCTTTACTATTTTGGATTTGGCTATAGTCCACTTGTCAATGATTACAAGATAGTGAGAATTTGTGTATGTGAGTCTTATGAGTCTGATGATGATGATGATAATGAGGGTAATGATGGAATTGTGGTTCTTGATGACATTCATGTTAACCGAGTGGAAGTGTATTCCTTAGCTAGTGGGTCATGGAGACAAGTTGATGCTAGCAATTTGCAAAATTTATGCTTGGTATCGAATGCTATTGCCGCCGGTGGAGGCATGTTTTGGAAGGCCACCACGAGCTCCGATCTCGAGTCCAGTCAAGATCCTGATGAATGCTTGGTTTCATTCGACGTTGGACATGATGTTTTTAGGTTGTTAAGAGGTCCTGAATCACACCCTTTGCCCACTACTTACTCCTCTACCTCTGTGCTAGCAGAATACAATGACAAACTTGTTATGTTTCATCAGTTTATGATGGGAAACTTCCATAATTTTATGATGGTAAATGGTGAAATTTCTCTGATTGACTTGTGGGTATTGGATAACACTCATACATATGCAGCTGAAGGGGAGAGATGGATTAAACGATACAGGGTAGGGCCCTTTTCAAGGATAATATATCCAATAAGTATTTGGAGAGATCAAATTGTTTGCCACCAATTGCTCGAACATGTTGATGAATCTGGTATAGTGAAAACTACTCTATCCATCTTGAATCCTTACAGTCGTGAGTTAAAGAATCTACCAGCTCACAGAAATGAGAATTATTATGTTTCTTTCAACTATGCAGAAAGTCTTGCATGTAGCCAACATTCAGCTTGAACAGTAGTCTCCATTTTCCGTTCTCGAGAGAGGCTTGACTTGTCTAGCTCCTGTAAAATACCAATTAGGGTGAATAGAAATTTCAATCTCGTGCATTTTGGATGGGATATTAGTTTTTTAATTGTGGTACACGGGAGACATCAGACTATCAGAGCTACTTGTTTCAATCTTTGTAACCTTGTTTTACAGGTTTGACCATGGATAGTTTTTATTGTTATATAAATCTGTTTGCCTATCATTTTAGACTGTTGAACCTTTTAAAAAGGAATTTAGGAATGTATTGAAAAGTTTAAAAGTTTATTGGTATACGACACATTTTTTGGGAAATGGAAGATTGAATATTCATTTTGGTCCTTGAACTTATGAGAGTGCTCAACATATTGATGATTTATTTCTGAAACCTTCTAAACAACTCTTCTACTCTTTTTTTTCCCCCTTTTTGTTTGAGAGGGGCAAACTTGTTTTGAGTCCCAGTGTATCCGAGACATCATTGAAAAAGAAGCACAAGATATTTCAGATGCTCCTACTTTTATTTTTCCCTCTCAGGAAATAAGAATAATGTGGTTTTCATCTGTAACTATGTGCGCTCATCTTTGTCATTGTTCTTTATACTGAGTTAAGCACTACTTTTGAGATATGACATGTATTATATTCAACTATAATTAACTCAATTTTCATGGATATTGAGCAAGAGATTTTTCTATAGTTAATTATTTGTTGACTTTGTGAAACTCTTTCCTTGCCCTCATTGAGTCATTTGATGCTCATTTCAACCGACTATGCAGATAAGTTTTTCTACTATGTGATGAGTTAAAGAGTAGTTGTACTTTGCTCGCATTATTAATTGTTTTGGGAGTTGTATTTTTTATACTTTGTTTATTGCCAATTCATCTACCCTATATACCAGTTAACCTATGTGGAGAAGAATCAAGAACGCATGTACCACCACTTATGTTATTCTTCTCAGGGAATAAGGAGCGACATAAAATGTTCGAAATTTGAATCTTCTGATTAGTGAATTATGTAGTAAATAAATTCATTGACATTTGGAAAATAGTTACATACATAAATTAGCATAAAACTCTCCTGAACCTTTGTAACCTGAAAAACGGAAAAACGTAAGGGAGAATGCGAACTTTTTAAAACAATCTATATTTAGGCGTTGAAAATAGCTATTCAATTGGCACCAGTGGTCTAGTGGTAGAATAGTACCCTGCCACGGTACAGACCCGGGTTCGATTCCCGGCTGGTGCATATATCTCTTTTTAAAATTTTATACTACTACACTTTGATTAAATAAGGTACACAAAGGCCTAGAGTTCTCGCTATTCGATACTCACTTTATTGCATTTTCTTTTTATTTGGTCATGATACTTACTTTATTGCATAAAGCTTCGCTACATCTCATTACATTGTTTGTTTGTGCAGGGCTTCAGGCTAACTGGTGTAGAAACAGGTCTTTTTTCTTTTAATGGACGTTGAAATAAGTCTTTAATCCTGATCTTTAGTTGATGTTTGTAACACCATACTTTAAGAGTTATATGACTTATATCCCACCTATCCAAACAACTGGTTACTAGTTCTTGAAAAATTAGAGCAACTTTATTATTTTTTGGTGGAACATGCTCAAGAAGGATTATACTGACTACGGAAAATCCTTTTTTTTTCGATAAATATAATTTCGCACTTTACAGATGCGAATAATAAAATTTCAAGATGGCACTCGCGCAAATTGGAAGAACAGAATAATTTTTAAACTACAGCAACTAGTGCTTTTCGCAAGAGTCTACATTATGGTGTACCCTTTTGATGATATACTAATACCCTTTATAATTGAATTTCAAATTCCGACCACCACAATTTCGAATATAACGTGAGACCAATTTAATCACCTGTGATCATTTTAATGTGTAAATTACAAAACTGGCAATTGCCTCCTACTGTCCTACATGGTCCACATGGCCATGCTCTGTAGCTAAGCTATACAAGAAAATGGGCTGGTACATGCATTCATATGATAGCTTCTAGCGAGGTCAAAAATTTTCCTGCATCTTCAACTTTGCATTATACAACACTCTTTTGACTGTGACGCAAACGATCAGTCAACTAACAGGTTTAACTTTGATTCTCCTCAAAGTCAAGTCCTTTTCCTTTTGCTTGATTTATTGCTGTGTTTGTCTTTTTCCCGCTTTTTGTCAGTCTTATGGCTTCTCTTCTCTTTTTCGGGTTTGACAACACTCTTACTGGATTTCACGCTAACAAGTCCGCCAGTGGGTATCTTTCCACCATTATTTTGTAACAAATTCTCAAGGCCGGATTCTCCATCTTGAATGGCATACTGTTGGATCATTTCAGGAGCAAAAAGTGCTTCTGTTTTTGACTTCATGTCATCCTATCCAGTAATAATAGTCACGCAGGAGTTCAGAGCTACTTCAAATGGGAGGTTGGAGAAAGGAGCTATGGCCGTATGGGGATCCACACAAGAATATTCAACAGAATAAAGCAAATGAGAAACAAGCATACCTCAACTTGTTTAGCTGCATTATTTAGATCTTCATCCACAGAGACACTATGAGGTTCCATAACAATCTGGGGGCAAAAACAGATGAAGGGTAAAAATGAAAAAGTAGGCACATTAGTGAGACATGCAAAGGAGAACCAAATATTAGGAAACTTTATACACAGCAGCACACATATATGACGAGTTCACTGACCAATTTGTGAAGAATTCTTCTGAAAGAATAAAGCTATGGAATAGACAAGGTAACATTATCAATAAGCTTACCTCTTTCAGTCGGGGCAAGGTTGATTCGATCTCCTTGGATGCAAGACCATATAAATATTTGTAAAACTTCTTCATAACCTTTATAAATAAAGACAATATTTGTTGCCTTTCCAACTTCATTTGTTCCTATTAAATGAGAAGGGTACTTACATATACAAGCCATAAGGTGCCAACTAGTCATCTTAGTGATATTTCAACTTTCATCTAAAGAAATCAGTAAGTAAATAAACAAACCTCAATGTATGAAATGTTCTGGTTCTGCAGTCCAATGCACAGTAACACAGAAGCCTGGGCATATGACAATGTAACTGGAATCTTTTCTTGGAAGAACAGATGTGTAATGGTGGGAACAATATCTAAAATCTGTCCAACAAGGAGGGTCAAGATATACTTAAAAGCACTCCAAATCATATAGACAGGTGTTGAGAATCGTACGTATTGGCAGAGTGAATTGATCATATAATATATCAGATATTCAGCAGTATGTATATGGGGCACAAAATTTGATCTTAGGCGACCTCCTCGAAACTCCCATTCACTTATTCATTTCTTAAGCATTATTTTACTTAAGGTGTTTTTCATGTGCACAAAATGAAATTCTACTTCAAAAAGGGAAATCACTGTGGACATCATCAGGGGAAAATTTTGTTCTTTGTGAAGAACCTCTTTAATCTCCGAATACAGAATTGAACATATCAAGGCACCACTTGGAAATTCTGGTCAGTAATATATGAGATCTTACCAGATGGAAGTCAGCTAGATTTTCAACATAAGCCTCCAGTCGCTTCATATCATGTGGTGATAGATATTCTCTAACAGATCCCAAATATTTATCAGAATTGGTCTTCCAAGGTTCTTGGTCCATGAAATTGATTTTTGGATCTATGACGCTGGATGCATTATCACAATATGAATAGAATAAGTATTTCAATGATGGCGATAAATATCAGGGGAGAAGAACCCATTGAGTTCAATGCACTCTAAATTTTAGTTGATGAGTATGTTATGCAACAGTCTTAGAAGTTTACGAAAAGCATAGGAAAATGAATCGCTTGACTTCCTTTCAATATCCAGGATCAAAAGTATTAACTGTTGAGTAAAAGCATCTATATAATTTTATATCTTAAAATTTTCATGGGGGAAATATCACATCAATGTTGCAAATTGAGAATGGAAAAAGATGTAAATTCCTAATACTAACCTCAGAGCAAGCTTGTATTCCATACCACGAAAAGTGGAAGCCAGAAGTCTTGTAAATCTTTGCTTAAAATCTACAAACAAAAATCATATAAAAATTAACAAAGTTAATGATCAATATTGAATGCAAATCATATAGCATACTTTCTTGAATAATCTCTTCCAAGAGCTTAAACTATTGCGTAAGGGTACATAAATGGCTTTATATTCAGCACCCTCCCTCCCCAACACACGGGCACAAGCATCTTATAAACTTAAAAAAGTGCGGGCTATGCACAGACCTATACCATGCTATATTATAGTAAAATTTAACTTTTATTTAGAAAATTGGGTGTAACAATGATTGAACTGTAAACCCCATAACAATAGAAACTTATGCAATGTCATGAATAGGCAAAGACACATAAATGGCTCTATATCCAGCACAAAGGAAGATGAACTCACCTTCATAAAATGGACCAAAAAAACCCCATTGATTTGATCCATCAACTTCAATTTCATCATTGTTCAAAGGTTTCAGGATCATGCACGTATGCTCACCAGTCACCGCATTCTATAAAGTAAACATATGTCATCCGTAAAATAAATTTCATTATTATTGTCTGCTGCCTAAGAAAAACTAAATCTTAACTGGAATCTGGCCAATGTAGAACGGAGCAAATGCATGCTTTCTCCAAAAGCGAAAAAGGTCCAAGGTTAACCCAAATGAGACGCCAATGTAATGGAGCTTCTCTGGGCGTCTTTCACGCAGATGTACCAGCAAATGAGGAAGATTTGTTCTAGGTTTTATATTTTCTTCGAGTAACGAAACCTGTATTGATTATCATCATATCATTAGAAAGGCTAAGCATATAGAAACATAAAGAGAAATTGATAAACTCAAGCAAAAACAATAACAAATCAAATTAAATCTGCCATTTTTGCTCCAGTTGCTGCCAGTCAACCGTATGTTTTAACTCAGATACCAAACATTACCCTAATGTTTATTATAGGAAGCAATTAAGAAGGCCAGGATACATAAGCAAGGACCTGATCGAAAGTACTTAATAATGAGTATTTCTTTACTATCTCTAACTATGAAATGATTTAGTAATATCCTGAAAACAAGTATCAGCAACTAATTGAAGCTTTCGCACTAGTAGTGGGCCTATAAAAGACTCCGGATAGCTCCAATATCCCCCTATGGCATAAATTAACTTCTGATAAAGAAATGAACAGAACTAATCTGTACATATTGGAGTTCAGCAGAAATATACCTTCTCTGCAGCTTCTGTAACTCTAACTTGTGGAGCTTGCACTTCATCTTCAACATCGATCTCAGAGATAGGAGTAAGTTGTCCTTCATAGTAACTGTAAAAAGTAGGCAATGCAAATGATCAATTGAATCTACATTAAATATTTTCACATATTTTATATATAAGACTAAAACGAGTGCCCTGGCCCCTGAGACAACATCTTTCAAAGCAGAGTATCAATGTACTGGATCTGGATGGTCCCTAAAAAAGGCTAAATCATTTTCCCTGGTGGACCCATGCTTAAGGCTAGAAGCTTATCCCATAAAGCTGCTCTCACCACTGGAAACTCTAATCAGCAGGCCCCATTCCAAGGCAACACCTTAGACTAAAAAAAATGGTAATTTGATGGAGAAGTGTAATTAAAACAACACGAATAATATTTTCATAATTATATTACTGCACCATTTAATACAATCCTAATTATAAGAGATATCAGCACCTACATTAGCTCTTGATTAGAATAATAATTGACTGGAGGCAGCAGCAACATATTTTCAACTACACAGTTGAACCAAGGCACACTAAAACCAAATAGATGTAAAAATAAACTTTTGAAGAACGCTTTAAGAAAGTTAAAAAGAATAAGGAAAAGAAGGCTAAAGTGAACATCAATTGAAGCAAGGAGTCAATCTGCTCTCACCGTATTAAAAGGTCAACTGCTTGTGAACCATATCCAAGCTGTAAAAGAAAGATAATGAAACGTAAGAGGGTATCACGCCTTTGGAGAATCAGGTTAGTAACAGAAAGATATGCCTTAATACAGAATTACCCTCATGGCACTTGGGTGTGTAGCAATTCGTACAATACGAGCACCAGAAAGTGAGGGGAAAACTGTATCACGAAATTGCTCACAGAATTTCCATGGAATTTGATCCCCAAAAGGCTGATGACCATCACTCAAGCTTTTGATTGCTGAATGGCGAGATATTTGCCCCTCAAGACAGACCTGTAAGCTATGAATGTCAGAAATCACAACAAATGGACATGCAAGCTAAACAGAAATAGGAGGATAAACATAACAAGAAATTATACTAAAACTAACACCAAGTAACTGTTGGTACACAGTAATACAACCCTCAAAGAATCACAGCCATTTGCTAATGCTTGTAGCTACACAGTTTTTACCCGTCACAATCAAGCAAGAACAACAGTTTAAGCTAAACAAATGAAACTTCACACATTGATATTAGAACTTCATAGTTCGTATAGTATATCAGTTATCACACATGTTAATCTGACGAGAGGCAAAGAGCATATAAGGAGAAAATTGCAGATCCTAAGGTTATGTCAAAACAGACCATGTGAAGAAATGTAACAAAAAGACAAGGATAATTTATGCCAACGATGCAAACCTGGATGACACACAAGATATCAGGAAGTTGATTCTTTGATTCGTCAACAGGTCCTGTAATTCGAATAGTAGTATATATCTAGTTCAAGCCACATCAATTTAAACACAGGAAAAAATAACTAGAAAGGAAAGCAAATCTACCAAGTAATACAAATAAGTGGTGTGCTGGAGCATCTGCCATCAGCTGCAAATCATTTGGAGAATTTTTGTAATGTGAAGCAACATACAAGGCCATCATTCGCTGCAAGAATATCAATATATTAGTACAGCAAATAAATACAGACATAATTATTTATCATTCCAGCCAAAATCATCAGATAATTCTGGTTTTTACCTGCAAAAACAATTCACTATCTTTATGGTAGGAAAAGAGGGTGTCCCGATTAACATAGTATAGATCACACTCACTGGGTGGAGGTAACCTAATTGCAAAACGAAGAACCATAAACAGAGGAAAAAAGGATGGTCCAAGTTTCCAATATGATATGAAAAACACTGGATATAACCTGCTAAGATTAGGGATGGCACTTGAAACATCTAAGCATAGTAGAGTGTTAAGCCAGTTCTCTATGGGATCCCCAGAAGCATATCTGATGGACTCATTCAGTTCTATTTTCTTAAATAGAGAACCTGAAAGATAGAACTAATAATTCAGCAATAACAAGCATGCACTTCTAAAAATTTAAGTATAACAGTCAGTAACAGTTGTTGAAAAGCAATCTTGATCCCCTTCAACTGCACCAAATTTCTCAGCATAAAATGGCATGCATATTATATATTTAAAATTGATTAATAAAAGCTAGAAGCACTAAGTACCAGAACCAGATCCCTCCGTGCTCTTGGAAGATACATGGCTTTGCTCTTCTAGTTGGTGCAGAAGTTTTAGCGATAATGAACGCCCAGTGCCTTCATAACTATCCATGAGTTTAAAGAGAAATAAGTCTCCCCATAATTAAGTCACATCAGAAGTCAGCTCTATAAACAATAGGCACAGCAAACTTCATTAAATGAAAATGAAAAACAAGGCATACCCATTAACTGTCGATGACAGGAAGACAAGGTATGGCCCGAGCAAAGACTTCACAAGCGGCAGTGGAATGGCAGCTGCTTCATCAATAACCAATAATTCAACTTGAGAAAGCTTTTGATGCTCGTGTGGGAGTATATACTGAAAACCATTTAGATGAAAACACAAGTTCAGAATCATGTTTACAATTTCTTTATATATAAAAGAAGATTACCATTAGGGCTGTGTGAGGAATAATACAATATAACGGTAGGATAAAAGATATCCCTTACAAGAGACAAAAAAAAAAGGAAAGAAGATATCAATGTAGCATACACATCCACATTTATACTTATAGCATTACGTAAACATTAAGTTTCCTTAACATCAAGACATTTATTAACGTAAAAGCATCTGCATTACAAAAAAAATTTACCTGAATTGTTTGTCTATGATGCTTGTAAATGTTAATCCTTACAGTGGTAGCTTTCTTGAATTCAGGATTTGCGCTTTGCACCACATCAAAATCAATGTGTTCCTGTTTACATAGGAAAGAGCAGCACTTTTGAATTTAATCAAGCTTTTATACACAAACCAACCGAAAGGCAAGAGGTTGGGGATTCAAATACTATAAACACTTTTTAGGAACATTCTATTCTCACTCACTCCTATTCCCCAAAAACATAAAGTTAAAAGGAGATAATAATATGCAAAATCCATGTGAAGTGATCAATCATTTGGTATCCTATTGACTAGAAAAGTAAACAGGTAGGTACACTTATAATATGAATGTGGAAACTTTAATATTTTCCTTGGTCTTCAAATGTATTGCTTGGAATGGAATTTAATAGGAAAGTTTCTTACATTTTTTTGGGAAAGAGAGAAAAAACAAATAAGTGGCAAATAAGCACGCCATAACACTCGGTATAGGGAATAATTTCAGACATAAATAATACATATTATTAAGAGATTTCACTATGTATAGTTGAAAGGATATGTTTTCCATCTCCATTACTTACCTAAATTGACTAATTATATGCACATGTTTTTGGTCAGACTATCAACACACCATTATCTATTCTCACTTGTACATATTAGTTCACGCTTTCCCTATTTCTCTTCTGTTCTCTTCAATATACTCATTTTTAAGATGAGAAGATCCCTTGATTTCTTCTTGGAAAGCAAAATAATATTCTCTTTATTGCAAAGTTTTCCTAGACAACCATTTGAATAAGAAAGTACATGTAGTCCAGAAGTTGATATTTAGCAATTAAGAGATGTCGGATGAACCGTTAGGATATCCAACATAAATTAAAATGTACAAGAAAGGTACTTAGGAGTTAGGACGCCAGTCCATTACCTAAATCTAACTGCCCATTTGCCATCAGTGCAGATTTTGCAACTTGTTTCTTACTAAAGCAATGAATAATGATAACAGCTGTAAGTGAAGAGAACTAGTACCTTGTACTCGAGTGCCTCAAAACCTTTGCATATAAATTCAAACAAGGTTTTCAAGTTCTCTGGGCTTGGTGCAGTTACAAAGATATTTGAATACCTACATAGGTAATCTTACAATCAGATCCAAACAAAGCCAATATAAATGAGCAATAACTATATCTATAAGCATCAAAAGCACATACCCCACAGCAACAGCTCCAGCAATTGATAAACCAAGAGCAGCTGATTTCCCACGACCACGAGCAGCCAACAATGCAACAGTGCTACGAAGTGTCTTGTCCAGAACTGCGTCCAGAAATGTGATGACAGCTTTTCCCTATTACCAAAAACCATGTAAAGCTTGCATCCACCATAGAGGAAAAACTACTGTGATTAACCATGGTAGACAATCCAAGGTTGAGTTAAAACAAACCTGGTCCAATGTGCAACACTTCTTAATCAACGGTCCAACCGGAAAATCTTCATTGAGTTGTTCTTTAAGGTTTTTCAGGTCCTGCTCTGCTTCTGAGAGTCCCTCGGAGTCCTGAAACATCAATTTAGAGGCACAAAATTAGATAGTTAATAGTTTTAGTTGGCAGCCAAAAAAGGAGAGCAGAAGAAAAGAGCACATGGTAAATTAAATGCTTTTGGCAACATCATAATAAAAATTTCTCAAAATACACAGAGCACAGAAACAAAAAGGAAACAGATAGTTATAGATGATATGATAGTACCTCCTTAACAGTAACTGGGCTAATAGACCTAATATGAGATGAAATTGGTAGTACATTCAACTCATCGTCCATGACCACACAAGCCTTGCAAGAAGCAAATGATAATAAAAAACGCTCATTAAAGCGCCCAGTAGCTTCAGAGTGAGATTCAGTCCGGAATCTATCATGGACATCCTGCAACGAGTGAACAACAGAAAATTTGCATTTTGTATGACTTAACAAAAAAGTAGATGTTTAAAATTCAAAATAAAAACAAAAAGAATAAAAGAAAAAGTACTTAAACATCAATTCTGATGAATCTGTGTTCATACCATCACCATGGTGTAGAGACTGGTAAGTGACGATAATGAACGAAGCAGCAGAACAATTAACCCTCCTCCCTCAACTGTTTCTATTGTTCTTGCTAGGAGATTAGGTGTCAATGCCTCAAAATCCTAAAAGGAAAGACAATGGCAAAATTGATGTATCTCAGTGGGAAAAAAAAAAGAGACAAGGGAAAAAAACAAAGAAAATTAATAGGAAGCATAAGATACCTGGAGTATACACATTCCGAAAGTATTCCCGAGAATTCTTTCGGAATCCTTGTATAAACAATAAGTTAAACCCGTACTCTCTAAAAACAACGAAAAAGGATCAACTTTCTCAGGATCCAAAAGCCCCTTATGCATCAATTTCTTAACCTGCTTAGCACGTTTCTTCCTATGACTGCATTCACAATGATGATAATCATGTTAAAACCATGTCTACAACAACTCAAACAGAACATATACACTGGATTTACCACAACTAAATCGCATAAAAACAAAACCAAGGCATCAATTATATATGCAGAACCTGCTGAGTTCAAGTTTGTCCTTGTAACACCATAAAACAGTTGGCCTGGATTTGATTTGGGCCTTACTAAGCATGTAGTGAAGATTCACAATCTGCACATATTCGAGACTGTGTTTAGAGCTCAAAAGAAGGAATGCAATGCCTTCTAATTTCCTTCACAGTATAAAATTAAGCTTCCAAAACCGTTTAAAATTCTACAGAACCTATCACTGCACTACAGAAGGAAATGGCGTGTGTAATAGAGACCTGGTCACGTGACTTGTCGCCGATGATGACGAACATGGACCTGTGCCTTGTTTTGACGCCATTCTCTATGAGATTTCTGATTCGTTCGTCCACTTTCTTCCTCATCTCTTCTCTGCAGCGAAATTGAAGTTTTCAAATGGGTGATTAGCTCGCAAGGAGAGAGAGAGAGAGAGAGAAATAGCATACAAGAGATTACGATAGGAAGCAACACCGCACCTGACTAAATAGACGGTGGAGACAGCGGTGGCACACAGTGGCGTGCGTCGACGGCAGAAAGTGTGTTGAGGAATGAGGAATGAGGAACGTTGAATATGTCAGTTGGGTATTAGGGTTTATGGAGGGGTTAGCTTCGGTTTTTTCATCTATAATAAAAACTAACAAAAATAAAAGTTAAAATTAAAATAAAATAAGACTAATAGTCATCTCTCATTCTCTTGGGCTGCATAAAATAAGACTAATAGTCATCTCTTGGGATAGAATATCACTGAGACGTAGACAAAAGACAATAAGATAAAGACACTAAATTATTTTTTGTGTATTGTGTTCGAATATTATGTACAAAATACTAATGTAATATCCAATCTTACATTTGGATATACAGGGACAGACTAAAATATCATATAAAATGACTAAAATAGCCATGTAATTCCACATCAAGTACAAACTAATTTAATAGAAAATAAGAGTACATAGGAATACAAACAGAACTTGAAAAAAAATATTTGGAGAGACCAAAAATTTTAATAAAATAATATATAATAATATTTATATTAAAATAAAATTTATAAATAAAAAATAAATCAAAGTTTGATTAATAAAAAATTTGTTTAAGTTAATAAGTCAAATTAATTTTAAATAAAAAATCAGTTTTGAAAAAAAAAATCAGTTTTTACATGGAAGAAGAATTAGTTTTTGCATATAAAAATTATTTTTATTTAGAAAACCAATTTTTTTATTTAAAAACTGATTTTTCTTTAAATTATATAAAATCAATTACAACTTATAAATTACTTTTTAGCATTTTAAAAGATCAATTTTACCTTTGATAATATTTATCTTTCAAAAGTTTTAAGACTAATTATTTTTGTTATTATTTTTATTACAAATCAAATAATATAATATAAGGTTAAAATGGTATTGAAGTAAGAACGATAAAAAAGAAAAAATTATCTAGTCCAATAAAAAATTCTACAAAAAAAAGAGTACCTAAAAAAAGAAAGAAGGAGAACCAGTATCTTTGAGAACAATGCAATAGAAAAAATAAGAAGGGGTAATAGTGGAATAATAAAAAGTATCTATGAACACAAAAGTATAAAAAAACTGTCTCAGAGACAATGTGTTCAGTGTCCATGTTTCTGCTTTCCAAACACATTTTAAACATGTATTGTCTATGTCTCTATGTCCTATCTCCGAAAACAAACGCTACCTCGAGGTTTTCTTTTAAAATATATTTTTTATTTACTAAAATATACCATTTGACATTTGTAGCATTTTTACCAAAATTTATTATATCTCTTATTTCGTTTATCTACGTATCTCGTTTACAGTTGTTACACATCATATATACAGACGTCACCACGAGTACAAATATAATATGGTGTATTGTGCCCAAGGTTTAGAAAACCGGACCGGTTTTTAATTACTGATTCACTAATTCATTAGTTCAACCATGGTTCAATCGAAAAAACCTTTTTATAATAAACACCTGTTTCTATAAAAATTCAATGAATAAAGCAACTAGTTCTAAACGCTCTTCTTCTACACTTTTTTACTTCAAGAGGGGATCATAAACATCTGGTTCTATAAATAAACAAACTACAATGATATGCAATGCCAAAAATAGGCCAATGATAAAATAATAAAGGGTTTCTCTCTTCAATTCTATGTTCAAGCTTGTAGCATACCAGAATCAACAGAATTATACGGTTAAAATAGTCTTCCTTCTTAATTCTTATATACCTCAAAGAATTTCGTACAAAATGAAAATTGTACACAACACACAGCTTTAAAACAAAAACAAAACAACACTCAGAAATCAATCACCTCTTCTAAACACAGCCTTAAAACAAAACAGAACAACATTCAGAGTATGAGCATTAATCACATAAAATTGATTTCTGAAACAACAAAAACAGCAGAACAACATTCAGAGTTTGAGCATTGATAACAAAAAATTAATTTCTGAAACAAAACAAACACTGCAAAACCAACAGAACAGCATTTAGAGTTTGAGCATTGATCACAAAAAATTAATTTCTAAAACAAAACAAACAATCAACAAAACAATGAAAACAGAATTTTTTTTTCTTCAGAAGAAGAAAACAACGAAAACATGAAGCATATAATAAATCAATGATTACCAATATCCAGCAAGAATCTCAAAGACAACAATAAATACGCAACAATTTAGCAAATAAACAAGAACAATACCTAAATAGAAAATCCAACAAATTAAATCACAGAAACCTAACAATTTAGCAAATTAAAACAACAGCAGCCCAACAATTTAGCAAATTATCAACTTAACAAGTTCAAGAACAGAGAATCACAACAAAAATAAAATAAAATAAAAATAACAGAAGAACAACAGAACAACAACACAAGAACAATTAGCAAATTAACAAGTTCTCACAAGAACACTAATGCAAGTGGAATCATCATGCTAATATGTTTTCAACAAAGATGCTATTTGTGCAGCTAAAATTTCCGATCCAATTATTCTAATTTTACATGCAATCAACTTACTAAGTTTCTAAAAGCCAGAAATGATAAAAACCAACCCGAAATATGGTTAAAGCATTTCATCAAACATGTTGAGTGCGGTAAATTTGAAACGAAATAAGAGAATTCAAAGCTTAGTATGAATGTGATAGAGAAGAGAACATAACTATTGTATACTTTAATTCAGTTTATGAAAAAAATCCAGACCACTGCCAAATCAAATAGTTACTTATTGTAATAGAAATAAGAAGTTGCAGAGTTTGAAGCAGAGTATTGGGGTTGTGTGAGTGTATTGTCTGGTGGTGGGTTTAGGAAACTCACGGCGGCGACAAAAGAGAGCAGTTCGACGGCTAGGTGGAGCGCGCGGGTTGGTCGAACAGTTTGAAGCAGGGCAACGTGGCTTCCAGACGAACGCGAACCCAAACGGTGAACGACAAGTGAACGCCGAGCAAACTTGAACGGCGAAGAACGCGAACGAAGACGACGGCTGAACGAAGTCGCGAACGTTAACGGCAACCAACGGCGGCGGAAGCGCGGCTGAGCAGACAAAGACGACGGACGACAAAGACGACGGACGCCGAGATCGAGGAAGCAGCTGCGATCGGTGACAGCGAACGGGGGTTGAAGACTTGGAGCACGAGGGAAGCTAGATACACGGACGGACGGCGGCAGTATGCCACTCCTTGCGGCGGCGGTGGTGTAGGCTTACAGTGCTAGGGTTTTTTGGGTGAGTTTCTGTCAATGAAAGAAAGGGAGGGAGAAAGGGAGAAAGAAACGAAGGAGCTTCAGAACCAAGAGTTAAAGTAAGCAAATTTGGCAAAAACGACGCCGTTTTTTCTAAACCGGTCGGTTCACTGCCCGGTTCAACCGGTTGGAAACCGGCCGGTTCGATAGTTCTTCTCTGCTTTTTAGAAAAATGGTTTTAGGGGGCAAACCAGACCGTAATTATTGCTGGTTCACAATTAGACCAGTCGAATTGGCCGGTTCGGTCCGGTTTTTAATTGTGCCTTATCTCGTTTACGGTATAAACAAAATATATGCAATATTATTTCATTTACACGATAAAGGAGATAAGGCTAAACGCAGCCTATATATATACAATTCGTTTATAGTACCTAGGGGTGGAAAAAGGCCAGACGGCCTGCCAGGGCCTGCAGCCTGGCCTGTATTTGGCCTGACCTGGCCTGGCCTGTTATAAAATAGGTACAGGCCCAGGCTCTTTTAAAAGCCTTACTATATTAATAGGCCAGCCCCAAACTCACTAATTAGCCTTATAGGCCTGTCAGGCCTGCTTGGGCTTGTTAAAATATAATTAAATATATAAATAACCTTTTAACAGGCTTCAGGCCAGGCCAGGCTGAATAACAGGCTAAGCCTAGTACTTTATAAAGAGCCTATAGCAGGCTGCAGGCTAGGCTCAGGCCAATCAACTGTATGACAGGCCAGGCCTGTTAAGAGCAAAGCCTGGCCTGGTCTGACCTGTTTCCACCCCTAATTAGTACCCTTTCGATAGGTTTTTCATCCATTTTTTCAACTTTCCTCCAACTTTTACCCTCTTCTAACTATATTATCGACTTACTTGGTGAGCATGGCGCGCACAAATGCACATGATCTGGACATCAACCGACTAAACGCAACATGGCACATCGCGTGGCAGTTGATTTCAAGGTTAGTGTTGTTTTCTTTCTGTTTATGTTAGAGCATGTATGTGTAGCCATACTTAGGGTATTTTTATAAAACTAATATACAACACATGTTTGCTAGATTAATATATTGTTATGAAAGGTTGATAGAGTATGATTTTAGGTATTAGTTAAATTAATTTCTTAAGTAAATGTTTTTAATTTTTTTATTTAAAGTAAGTTATTAGGTAGATGTTGAGTGATTAAGTTATTAATTATTTAATTAAATGTCATTATTTAAGTTAATTTATTAACTAGATGTTTATTAGTTTAGTTATAAATTATTTAAGCCAATGTTTTTTATTTAAATCAATTTATTAATTACATGTTTATTGATTTAGTTATTAACTACATGTTTATTAATATTGCCGGCAGTGCACATAATACTTTAATCGATTCGATTCCACAACTCGGTACTCAACATTTCTATGAATTCCATAATTTTTCTCTTGCATTACTGCATATCTACTTCTGAATTTGTGACCAACTCAAAACTCCACACCACCGTCTAAGTTGTAGTTGCCTTCACTTATGTTGGAAAATGGAGTTTTCTCATGCATCGCGTCCAGATCCAATGTCTAATAGTGACTGGATACAATTGATAAGGCCGAAATTGGCTACGGGACGGACAAAAGATACTAAACTGATGGCTTGACCGTCATCTCTGGACTCTGGTACAAACTCGTCCTCCTCCTCATCTTCAGAAGAACTAATGTCGTTGTTATCCGTAACATACTCCTCATCAGAGTCCTCACTATCAACGTCCATGTCTTTCACTGGACTAGCAACGTGTAGTGGTGGTGGTGCGAGAGGAGGGTCGTCCTGCACAAAATCCGACTAGTCAGATCTGTTGCCACCGACATCACCTACCTCCAAAGAAAATTCTATCACTTATTCCGTCATGATTCTCCCATGGATGCCAAACATGAGACGCTCATGCTCGTCGCTATGGAGTCAAAACAAACGAAACCGATACCCCACCCTATCGATCTCTTTTCTCCCGCGACCACCAAATACCCAATATCAGACTCTTCAGTTCCGACAATAAACTTACTCGTCAGGTACACAATAGAATGGGATTCTCGCACTCAAATATCGCACCAGTATCACTATTTTTCATATAGCAATTGGGATATACACTTATAACCACATATCCACTACCACTAGACATTTTGGCTTATTTTGGAGAATAAAAAGGGTTGCACATCCTTTTGTAGCTGCTGAAAATTTATCCGAACATATCTCGTTTACACTATAAACATTATATATATTCACGTATTTCGTTTGCAATGTAAACGAAATAAGAATATACGTATTTTATTTACACTGTAAACAAAATATACATATTTTTTCTCTTAAACGAGATAAGAGATACAATGAATTTTGGTAGAAATATTATAAATTGTATCTTTTGATAAATAAAATATTTATTTTATTTTACACTATAAATAAAATATACATATTTTTTCTCTTAAACGAAATAAGAGATACAATAAATTTTGGTAAAAATATTATAAATTGTATCTTTTGGTAAATAAAGTATTTATTTTATTTATTTAAAAAAGATTCCATCATGTCTTAACTTTCTTTTTCAAAGTTTTTTAGTATTTTTTTTTTCAATTTTGAGCATTTGTTTTTGAATAAAAACTGATGTGTAGTTGTTAAAATTAGTAATTAAAAATTATTAAATAATTTAAATAGTTTAATTAAATTATCATATAACAATTCTCAACTATGACTTTATACAAAAATAACTATGAGCTTCTACCTTTTTTAATTATTACCTTATAACTTGAATAAAAAAAATAATTATTTTTAATACTACCGTCTGTTTTCTTTTAACGATTGTTATGAGCCCAGCAACTAAATTAGTAAATTAATATTATAACAAAACTGTACTTTTATTTTTTATCACATAAAAAGATGTGTAGTTTCTTTAACACCCTTGTAAATATATAACATCGTTTTAAAACTTATTTAATGATTTAACGTTGGTTCTTAAAATCTTCTTCTTCTTTTTTTATAATTGTTAATAAAATCTATTGACGAAATCTTTGTTTTACTTGAAAATAATAAGTAATTAAAACTAACATGAACAGAAAATCACAAATATGAAACGTTATTGGTTATGTTTATTTTATTTTGTAAGATTGTTTGATGGTAACTTTCCTTCAGCATATCTTTACTTTTTTTTACTTTTATATGACAAAAAGACATTTTTAAAGATGTTACATTCTAATGTTTTCAATATTACAGCTTATGGGACTATTTGTGGACGATTTGACATGACACCCACAATTAGAAAATCAGTTACATAGTTATCTAATTAACCAGTACTCTATGTGCTTTATTTAGACATTAACATAGTAATCATACAAGAGAACCCAAATTTGGCACAAATGTTATTGATCATTCAATTTCTAAAGTCAAGTTACTCCTACAAAAGAAGTTATCATTCTCGTTACTTTGACTAATATCTACTATACTTTAGTTGCAGGTTCAACAATGGCTCTACCCAAGTTCCTCATGTGGCCATTTTTTTTGATATGGTTGTTTCTGGTTCATTGCCAACTACATCATGTGGAAGGGGAACCAGAACCAGAGGCAGTACCAGGTCTCGGTATCAATTGGGGTTTACTTGCAACTCACCCCATAAATCCTCCCATTGTAGTGAATATGTTGAAGGACAACGGCATAAAAAAGGCCAAGATCTTCGACACGGATCCTTGGGTTGTGAGTGCTTTCACTGGCTCAAACATTGAACTCATGGTTGGAATTCCCAATGACCAACTCAGGAAACTAGCTAGAGATGCCAATTATGCTCAAGACTGGGTTAAAAATAATGTCACAAAATTCGTTTATAACGGAGGGGTCAACATCAGGTATACTAATAATTACATTTTTAATATTTTATTCCATAACCATAGTTTTTGTCAAAGATTTATGACTATAACTAATAAAACTGAAAGAGTATATAAAAAGTGCAAAGATACAGAACATTTTTTTTATTGATTAAAATTTATGATGAAGATAACACTAAATATATACAGAGTATTTATCTATGAAAAATAATATAATAAAGAGTAAAATTATAATTAAATTTATATATTCTGTTGAGTTGAATTTGTAGATCGTGAAATTTTTTTTATTGTTGTTATGAACTAAGGTGAAAAAATGATTTAATAATAACTTTCTAGCTATTGCTCATATAACAATATGGTGATGCAGATATGTATCTGTTGGAAATGAACCATTCTTGAGAAGTTACAATGGTTCATTCGTGAATATCACATTTCCAGCAATGCAAAATGTTCAAAATGCTATTGACAAGGCTGGTTATGGAGACAAGATCAAGGTGACAACGGCATTGAATGCCGATGTGTACGAGTCTAAGACAGACAAGCCATCCGACGGCGAGTTTCGTCCGGATGTGTATCATGCTATTAAGGAAATTGTGCAGTTTCTTGATGAACATAACTCACCATTTCTTGTTAACATATACCCCTTCCTTAGTCTATATCAAAATGAAGGTTTCCCAATAGATTTCGCATTCTTTGATGGCGTGGCAAATCCAGTTACTGACAATGATAAAGAATACCACAATGTGTTTGATGCAAACTTTGATACCCTTGTTTGGTCATTGAGAAAGATTGATCACTCTAATGTGAACATAGTGATTGGAGAAATTGGATGGCCAACTGATGGTAACAAACATGGTACTCCAAGTAATGCAAAAAGGTTCTACCAAGGGTTCCTCAAGAAAATGGCTAGTAAAACAGGAACCCCGCTTCGCCCCGGGCCTATGGATGCATATCTGTTCTCTCTTTTGGACGAGGACGACAAAAGTATCGCCCCCGGAAACTTCGAACGCCATTGGGGAATTTTTCGATACGACGGGAAGCCTAAGTTTGAAGTGGATTTTTCAGGTAACGGAGAAAATAAAATGCCTGTTGAAGCTAAAGGTGTCGTCTACCAAGAGCGTAAATGGTGTGTAATCAAACCTTTTGACAAGTCCTTGAACATGAGCAGTTTGCCAGGGGCATTGAGCTATGCTTGTGCACTTGGTGATTGCACAAGCTTAGGTGCTGGTTCTTCTTGTGCAAATCAGAGTGAGGATGGGAGTGCTTCCTATGCTTTTAACTCCTACTTCCAAATAAGTGACCAAAGTGTTGAGGCATGTGATTTCAAAGGATTGGCCAAGATTGTAACAGATGACCCCACAAATGGAACTTGCTTCTTCCCTATACAAATTGAGAGCAGTGGAAACATGCTTACAACTTTACTCATCAAGGTGGGACTTTTCGCTGGTTTTTCATTGATTTTCTTGACATTTATGTAGAGGCCATAGTTTAGTTAGGCAGGAGTGGATTAGTAATAAGAGATGTCAGTAGATTGTACTTTTTAATTGATATAATTTTTCCTTCTCAACTCAACATAGAAAGATTTAATAATAAATGCTTGAAATGCCATTAGATATGTAATGTAATGTAACTATTTCAATTACCAGAGAATAATATAAGACTAGAGTGAGACCTGTGCTAGTAAATTAACGGTAGTATATAGTATATTTAAAAAAATCTTATATTATTGAAAAATTAATTAAAATGTATAAAAATTAATATTAAATTTGATATATTTTTTATTTAAAATATTTATAATATAAAAAATTTTTATATTAAAATTGTAGAGTACCCTAAACCTAATTTAAAAAATTAAAAAAATTAGTTTTAATTTTTTTAATAAATTATATATTTATACCTTTTAAAAATTTAATTACAATATAATTTAATTATGGTTAAGATAATAACTCAAATTAAAAGTAAATATTAATTAAGATGTGATACATCATAGGAAGTAATTTACATGTTTTTTTTACAGAGGATTAGATAGAATTTACCTATTTTTATTTGTTGTTTTTATTTTTGTATTTGTTTTAATTGACGGACTTAATCTTTTTATATGTTGTTTGTCCTTTTTTTTATTTTTTGTTGTTATTGAAATTGTTTCTTTCTTCTTTCTATCATATGTTCTTGCAGAGACTTTTTTTTTTGAACTGTTGACTTGTATATATTTTCTTATCTATTATTTTTTTTCTGTTTTATCTTTTTATATATGTTCTTCGTCTTCTGAAGATGTGTCTTAAATTCATTTACTTTTTTTTCTTTAATTTTTAATAATTATGTCATCTAGGTCTGATGATATTAGTGTTGATGAAGTTGGTTCCTATAATTAATGAAAAATATAAATGAGCAATATAAATGATGTTTTGAATAAATAAAAATTTTGTTGTATTGCCTATTTTATTTGTTGTAATAGGAGATTAGGCGTTGAGTTTTGGTATTTTGTATTGGAACAAATGTCTTGGTAATAGTATATTGTTGAGAGCATAGTTAAAATCATTTATTTTGACTTTAAATATAAGTGTGAAGTTGTATGATTTTTTTTAATTGGGATAGTACTTGAGTGTCATTGCTATCTTAGAGTGTAATTAGAGTTAAGGTAGTTGTACCTAATAATTTTTTTACTTCTCTATCAAATGGCACAGAAATTATTGTAGCACTTTGATCTAAAACCTTTAATTTAATTTTGAATCTATAATAATTATTGAGTTAGTAATTTATAATTTGATGAATATTTTATAATAAGTATAATTTGATAGAATTTGATGAAATTTTTTATAATTTAAATTTGTAATATTTATTTTATGTTGTAGCACAAAAACTTCATTTTTTATGAGTTTTTCTTTGGCATCTATTTATTTTTCTTCTCTTAGAGCATATAGTTTTTTAATAATATCTATAATAGTAAAAAAAAAAATTTAAGAATATTTATTGTGTGTATATATAATATATTGAATAAGCTATTTTTAATAAGAATAATTTAAATAGCATAAAGTAAAATACATGTTAATAATATTTTATCTTGTAGCACAAAAATTTTATTTTTTATAGGTTTTTCTTTGACATCTACTTATTCTTTTTCTCCTAATGTATATAGTTTTTTAATGACATCTATAATAGTAAGATTAAAAATTCTTCTTCTCCTATTTTATTTTGTGTGTGTGTGTAAAATAAGTTATTTTTAATTAAAATAATTTAAATAGCATAAAGTTAAAATATCTATTAATATTTTTTAACTCATTTTTGTCAAACAATATTTTAAGTAATACAAACTTAAAATAGTACTAAAAAATGATTAAAATTGATTTTTTGATTTAAATAGTATATTTAAATAAGTATAATTATAAGTATGTTAAAATATATGGGGAGACAAGCAGACAATGGTTCGGACCATGCTCCTTTAATCCTAGATTCAAACCCCCCGACCTGGAAGACCAAAAGAAGATTGAAATTCCAGGATAGATGCAATGGTGTGGCAAGCAGGAGGTAAAGAGGATTGTGAAAGACGTTTGGGGGCTAACCATTGAAGGCTTTCTGATGTACTCTTTAGCATAGAAGCTCAAGCAATGTCGACACAGATTAGTACAATGGTAGCAACAATCTCGGTCCAATTCTAAAATACTAATAGAAAAAAATAACTTTGCAGCTGAAAGCAAAAAAGGCTGAGGGTATCTTTGGAGGTAGCAAGTTGATTGAACTTAAGAATAGATTAGAGGAAGAGATGAAGAGAGAAGAAAGTTATTCGAGGGAGAAGTCTAGATGTAAATGGTTGAAAGAAGGAAACAGCAACACAAAGTTCTTCCATCAAATGTTCCAATCTAGAAATCAGAAGAATAAAATTTGGGAATTAGTTGGAGAAGATGGAGAAGTCGCTTCTGATCCAACAAGTATAGCGAGGGTGGCTGAATCCTATTTTCAGAAAATTTTTACGACTACTAATCAAACTGATCCGGAAATACTTTTTGAGGATTTCAAACCTACGATTACAACTAATATGAACGTAGGCTACTGAGACCAGATTCACTTGAAGAGACAAAGAGAGATATATTTAGTGTTTGCGCTCAAAGTGCTCCGAGGAATGATAGATTCACAACCAAATTTTATCAATTTTTTTTGGATGTCATAGGTAATAATGTGTAAGGGGTATTTGTAGTTTCTTTGGAAGTGGAAGAATTTTAAAAAGCTTCAACCACACTTAGATCTATTTAATACCCAAGATTTCGAATGCCAGAAATATATCATAGGTCAGACCTATTAGCATTTCATAAGTCTTTTACAAGATTATGTCAAAAGTACTTGTTCATAGACTACAATCATTTATGAATAACATTGTAAGTACTAATCAAAGTGCTTCTTGAAAGAGAAGTTTAATATCTGACAATATTCTAATAGCTTATGAGTGCATGTATTATCTTAAGTTAAAAAAATCAGGTTTGAGGAATGAAATGGCTCTAAAGCTAGATATGAGCAAGGCCTACGATAGAGTGGAATAGTATTTTCTATGGTTCATTATGGAGAGGATGGGTTTTGATGCTAGATGGATAGCATGGATCAAAGAACTGACTTCTATTATTTCTTAGTCTGTACTTGTGGAGGACCAACCTTTTAATTTTTTTAGGCCAACTAAGAGTATTCGTCAAGAAGACCCTCTATCACTGTATCTTTTTCTCTTTTGTACAGAAGAATTTTCTTTTCTGTTACACAGGGTAGAGAAAAATAGGGTTATTCAAGGAATTCAGATTCACAAAAGAAGTCCGGCTATTAACCACCTTCTCTTTGCAAATGATTCTATTTTATTCTGTAAAGCATCAAAAGAATAATGTACTAATATCCTAACTCTACTTTATGACTATGAGATGGTTAGTGGGCAAAAATTCAACCTAAGCAGGTCAATAGTATTTTTCAATCAAAACACTCCGCTCTACATTAGACATCAACTAGTAAAAATTCTGAATATTGATCATACAGGGGCCCAAGATAAATACCTAGACATCCTATTAATTGTACAAAGATCTAAAAATGCCACATTTGGAGCCATAAAAAATAAAGTACAAAAGAAGGTACAATCTTAGAAGAGAAATCTATTGTCAACAAGTGAAAGACATGTCTTGATCAAGGCTGTTGGAGAAGCAATCCCTGTGTATATCCTATCCTGTTTTAAGTTTTCTAATTCACTTTTAGATAAGATTCACAGAATTTTAACACAATTCTGGTGGAGTAAAAGAAGCATTGAAAGGAAAATGTTATGGATTGGTTGGGATAAAATGACAAGACACAAAAGAGAGGAAGATTGAGTTTCAAAGACTTGCGTGTTTAAGATCTGGCTCTACTTGAAAAACAATTTTGGAGGTTGGATGTTAATCCTAATGCACTACTTAGCAAAATATTAAAGGGTAAGTATTTTAAATATAAGTCTTCTTTGACTGCAGACAAAAAGACTAACCCTTCATGGGCCTGGCAAAATCTCTTAGAAGATAGAAAAGTGGTGAAAAAAAGATTGGTGCGAAGTATAGAGTCAGAAGATGATGTTAATATTTGGCAAGAATCCTGGTTGCCGCCCCATACCCATATTATATCAGTCTCAAAATGCAATCCAACAACAATATATTTTCAACAATTAATGGAGTAAATGATTTATTGACCACAGGAAGAAGATGAAACAGAAAACTTATCGAATTAATCTTTTCCCCTAAAGTAAGTACCTGCATCCTCTCCATAGAGCTGAATAATAACGGCAATGACTCTCTGATTTGTGCCTTGAATTTGAAGAAGCAATATGATGTGGCGTCTGGATATGTGGTGGCGTATGGCTTTGCACATGAGCCTATCAATCAACTACCTGCAATCATGCAAAATCTAAGAATATGGAGAAATATTTAGGACTTACAGATACCAACAAAGATAAAAAAAAATTGTGGAGAGCTGTGCATGAAAGATTACCTATATCGAGCCTCATCGATCAACGTTTCCAGTCAACCCCCTTTATGTCCTAGATGTAGATTAGTCTCGAAAATCATCATTCACTGTCTTCGATAGTGCCGCCCTACTTAGGAAGTATAGGGAGCAGTAGATTTGAAATTGGTGCCGCCATTGCAAAGTGTTTTCCCTTTTGTAGAGTGGTGGACTCAGGTACTATTAGGTACTGGAAATGAGAGAGAAGGTGACGACGCCCTCAACATTTTCGCTGCTTTTTGTTGGGTATTGTGAAAAGCACACAATAAAGAGGTGTTTGAAAATGAGAAGACCGCTGTCCAACATATCTCGAACTCAACAAAAAAGATTTGCCAAAAGATGAATAGTAGACAAGTTTTCTAATTTTCTAATGTATTTTTCTTACTTTAGTTTATTAGTTATTACCGTAGCCATTTATAGTTTCAATTGAGAGAACCCCTCCGTTATTTTTTTTGGTCCACATAAGACTTTGTATAATTGTATCACTTTCTTAAAGTAATACAATTACATTCACTTTAAAAAAAAATTATTAAAATATAATTATATGTAAAGTATTGTAAAATAATAAAAAAGTATAAATAGTAAAAGTAATAAAAGTATTTTTTTCATTAATTTGTTTTGAAAATACAATAAATATTTTTATTTTGTATCTAATCATCTAATAGAATTATTTTTAAATAAATAGGCTATTCTTCATTTGTTGGTGTAAATATTTCTCGTAAATAAACCCCAAATTGTGAAATGAAGTAATAACAATAAAAGTCTTATGTATGATATATAAGTATCTCAAATAATATAAAATTTGAATAGTTTGTAACTTAAAATTTATTGCAATAATATTATTATGATACTTTTAATGTAGATGTTTATTATATTTAATTAATTAATTGTGGGAGTTACGATTTTATTTTTTTATTTTTAATTTTTTAAAATTTGATTTGATTGGTTGATTTTTAAAATTTGCGAAGAAAATAAATGTACTAACATAACATCATTAAAAAAATAAAAATAGTTTAAATTTAATGTACAAAGACTTTGACATTAATTTTTATATAATAAAAATATATGATTTCTTAGGCACTTACCCAAATTTAAAAGGTTGTATGTGGTTTGTTTTAAAGTGTCCTATAAAATAGTAATTAAGTGCTAGTTATCTAAGGCATTGCTCGTATTTAAATTAGTAAATTACTTTCTTTTTCGTTGTTTTAAAAATCCTTTATAAAGTGTCTGTTCTGATTTTATCTCAACAACGGAATTTTTACAGTTAGTTATTGATTTTAAAGATGTCTTGCTATTTTTTATTTTTGTTAGAGATGTTATCTTACTCTAAAGAATATTAACCATTGCTTTAGGATTTGCCAAAAAACTCATCAGATTTGAATTAGCTTAAACTTGGAAATGATCGCTCAAAACTCTAGTTTGGATTTTGTGTTTTAGATTCGTTTTAACCTCAACAAAAATGAGTTTCTCTTTGCAGCGACCTTTTGGTGGATTTGGAGGGATAGAAACAATGACATCTTCCATCAAGATGATCCATGGAGTAAGGAAAAAATTGTTCACTTAGTTAAACACACTGCTCGAGATTTCTCTAATGTTGTTACCAACCAAAAACATATTATTCCTTCCTCTTTGCAATATAACTGGGAAGTACCTCCAATGAATGTCTGTAAAGTGAACTGTGATGCAAGTGTTTTTGAAAATGAGCAATTAACTGACTTTGGATATATTATTAGAGATAGCATGAAAATTTGGATAAAAGGTTGTTCTGCCAGTATACCTCTTTCTAATGTTCTCTGTTGTAAGCTTCATGCTATTTGGAGAGGGCTTGTTATGGCTTAGGATTGCGAGTGCAAAGAGGTTATATGTGAAACTGATAATCTTGATGCATTTCTTCTTGTTTCGCAAGATACAACCAGCATAATTAGGAATGACTCTGATCTGTTTGACAAACTCAAAGAGACGTTCTAGTGCAAATTGACAACTACTTTAGTATTCATCCAACGCACAATAAATAGAGTGGCTAATTTAATAGATAAGACTGCTGCTTTAAACAAATATGTGTACTTAGAGTGGTTACTGCCTCCTAATTATTTAAACATTATTATTAGAGAGGAGTGCTACTCTTTTTCTTAAATCCTTTTTATTTGTGTTATGTTAGTCGCAAAAAAAAAAAAAAGCATTAACATCTATGAGTTATTAAAAACAATAATATTACATTCATAGAAGACAGAGTGAGAAGACAGAACAATGTTAAATATGGGAGTGTCCTTTGTCCTAAGAAAAACTCCCAATTGTTGAAGAAGACAGAGGATTTGGATGGTGGTGCTGCTGTGTAAATAAAAAAAATACCCTAACAAAGATGATGAGAAACACGCTATTCCCTATGCTCTCAGGTGTTCTCCCCTTCTTATGTGTCTCTCCAAATTCAGGTATTCAAATTTAAAACGCGTCCAATTAAAAGGCTAAGAGGTTCTCCCCTTCTTATTTCCTTATATATTAAATTATTATATTAAATCAAATCAAAATTATTAGTTATATATATATATATATATGTGTGTGTTTTAAATTATAAATATATTGATGTTTAACAAAATTTACTTTAGTGTATTTTTATCTCATTATAAAAATTTTTTGGATCCGTCACTGTATTCATTGCTCATTCCCATACTAAATTTAAAACCATCCCATAAATATTCAGATTAAACATTCCATTTGGCTTATTATTTGAAAATAATAAGTTTTTTTTTAAATTTTTTTATTAGTGGTGATTAAATGAAAAATGATCATTTTTAAAAGTAATGTCACAAAAAAAAATAATAATTACAATACAAAAATCTTTTAAATAAAAATATAGTGTTGCACCAGAAAAAAGAAAAGAGAATGATGACGTTGAATTGTTGGGTTAATTTTTTTAGAAATAGAAAAAAAATTATGTATAATCCAGTCTTATAGTTAATTGGTGTGTTTTTTTAGGAAAAATTATTACAAAGGACGTTAGGAAGATTTAATTATTAAAAAGAATTTTTAATATTAAAATTATTTAGAAAGACTAATTTTATAATATTTTAAAAAAGGGACCAAATTTTTTTGTAAAATGACAAATATATTCTTAGATTATTTTTTCATTTATTTCATTTTTTAAAAGATTTTTTTTTTCTAATTATCTATCATACTCAAATCTTTATTTTTTCTCTATAACTCATAGAGACATTTGTTATTGCCAATCACAAAACAGAGACATTTGTTATTGTCAATCACAAAACGTAAGACCTAGGAGTATACTAATATCTTACTATTATCATATATAGAGTAATCAACAATGAGTATCAAATAAATCATTCAAAACTTGTGGAATTTGTCTCGAGAGATCTCTTTCTTCAATTATTCAATGCTTAGCCCTTGAATCAAATGCAATAATTGGTGCTAATCTAATTGGTCTCTGTAAACCTCGGTTAAATTAGTAGATAATTAGTCAATAAATTATTTTTTAATAAGGAAGATTAGAAACACGAATATTATATTAAATTAGGATAGAGCTCATCGAAACGAAAATTTTGACACTAATTTCAAAGAAAACGGTCCAAAATTGGACCGAACTAGTTGAACCGGACCCGAATCGAACTGTCGGTCCAACCGGACCTGCCCTTTTAAGTGAACCCAAGCCTTCATCCCCTTCATTCCAACAGAAACGAAACTGAAGTGCATTAGGGGAGAAGAGAAACGAACTTTACCGAAACCTTTACGGTAACCTTCCGATCCCCGTAACTTCTCCGTTCGAGCTCCAATCACCGTACCGTTTGTGGCTACGCGTTCACCGCGTCGAGCTTTACGTTTTTACCGGAACAATTTCATAGGATCCAATTAGTTTGAGGAAAATGTTCACTCTTACTTATGTGAAACTTGGGTAAGGTTGAAAATAAATAATTGGAGCTCAAAATTGTAAATACTGGAACTTGGAGGAAGCGGATTAGTTGAGGTTTTGAAGACTGTGTTCTTTTAGAAAAATTGTCTTGGAATAATACTTGGGAATTAGCTAAGGTATGATTTAGGTTTCTTACTTTTAATATATAATGTTATGTAAAAACTTAGGCTTGATGACCATAGGATAAGTTGGAATGCAGGTGTATATTAATGTTTAGTAATTGGTTGATAAATATGCTTGGTTTGGTTTGGTAATTTGTTTGTAAGATGATATTGGTTAATAGGTGAATCTTTGAAAGGATATGTGATTGAATTGTTGATTATATGGCGATATTTTGGTTTGGTTGAATGGTGGTTGATGAAGAGATATGGAGCTTGTTGAGAATTTTTGTTGGCAATTTGAGTTGGTATTAATAGGTTTAAAAATGATTGGAATAGAAATTTTGAATGAAAAATGAGGTTTTGGAAAGTTTATCAAAGTTGGTTTTTGACCAAACTTCGGTGAAGTATAACATAACCTTCGGACCATCGATTTGTTTCTAACTTATTTTAAAATGAAAATTGGGTTCGCGATGTTTATGCCACTCGAAGAATGGTTAAAAAATGTTGCAAATCGAATAAGTTATGCTGGTTGGAAAACTAGGTTTATAAACTGCCTTAGAACAGGATTTTTCAGCTTTGTTTTCCCAACTCTGCTACTGCATCTGCTTCTGGGTTTTTTTTTGAAGAACGCCCACCCACGCGTATGCGTGGAGTGGACTTTTGGGTATGCGTACATGCCGAGCTCATGCGTGTGCGTAAGGGGTAAACAGCATGTTCACGCGTACGCGTGACATGACGGATTCACCTACACGTATGCATGATAAGGGACGCGCGCGCGAGCCACATTTTTACAATTCCACGCGTGCGCATGAGTCACGTATACGCGTGGCATCTTTCCAGCAAACATGATTTTAAGGTTTTTAAACCCTATTTCAAATTACAAAACCTCTAATTTCATTCCTTTGGTCATGAATATTAGTGTTAAACTTGATAACGAGATGAAGCTAGGAAATAAGGATAACTTGGAGGTGAAGTAAAGTTGAAAAGTGATGAATTGATGATGAGATGTTATGGATGAGTCATATATGATACTTGATTGGATGTTCTGATAAAAGTTTATGTATGAAATTTGGCTTGAATGATTTAATGATCTGAGATACGAGGTTCCCTGGATAAAGTGCCGTGGCTTGCCACCACGTGTACCATGTTGAAAACTCGATACTCTGTTGACCCTACGACATAAATGTGACCGGGCACTATATAAATTCCCGGGAATGTTACCCCCACTGAGCAATATTGATTATTTGAGATAAAGCTATGCATAGACTCTTGGGGATGCACGTCAGGGGACAGTCTAAGTACAATTCAGACTTGTCGGGTTGGCTGGATAACCGACAGATGAGCCTCATCAGCCATAGGGCAGGCATGCATCATATGCATATTACTTGAACTACTTGCTTGTGCTTTAATTGGCCTATATGTACTTGCCATGCTAAATGTGTATTTGTTACCTGCAGTAATTGTAACCTTCTTGTGTTTGCCTTTATCTGTCTATTTGTCTGTGAAAATGCATGATGGAGTTGGAGGTATGGAGAGATGACAGTATGAGACTTAGATTTAAGGTTAAGTTAAGTTAGGTTTAAATATTCTTAGAAAACCACCTTTTATGACTTCTGTTTAATACTTTAAGCTCTATAATCTAAGTGTCGGCATTCTAGGATTGCCTCTGGCATTTCCAGGACCTTATGTATTATGTGTGTGACACTTTTACCATACTGAGAACCTCCAGTTCTCATTCCATACTATGTTGTTGTTTTACAGATGTAGGTCGGGAGCCATCTCATTAGGCGTCTGGACTCTTAAAGCGGAGGGGTTATTGGATAGTTTTGTTGTACAGTGATATATATATATATATATATATACACACTTAGCTTTCTCTCCGCACAACTTGTTCTTTTTGATCCTCTTAGAGATTTATGGAGAGACAGGATTATGTATATGTACTTTTGAGTTTTTGATATATATATATATATGTGTGTGTGTGTGTGTGTGTGTGTGTGTGTGTGTTCTCCGGCCAGTCTTGACTTCGCAGGCTGAGTTAGGAGCTTGTTATTTTGTATTTTTGGCACTTTATTCATACTTTTGTTATCTTATGTTTAATAGTTATGGTTTTCTTAGCACGCAAGATAACTCGTTCCTTGAGCGTTGCGCTTTTATTTCGCAATTTTTATTTTTCCTATTTTTCAAGGCTCCTAGCATAATATAATTCTTCTGCTATTAAATGTACTCATTTTATTTTAGAGGTCGTAATACCACACTACCTCTATTTTATGGCTTAAGCGTAAAGCTTATTGTGGTAGGGTGTTACAGTCTCTGGCATGAAATATTTATATACCTTTGTGATAGACACCCGACTCCTGGTAGATAAGCTGATTTTTCAATGCTGCATTTGGTATATCCTTATAGAAACATTGCTATTGAGTAAACCTCTATTACCCCTCAGGATTTGCTTGTTTCTGCAAGGGTATACCAAATGCAGCATTGGAAAATCAACTTACTTGCTAGAGTCGGGTGTCAATCACAAAGGTTTTTTCATGTCAGAGACCAATTAGATCAGCACCGATTATTGCATTTGATTCAAGGACTAAGCCTTGAACAGTTGAAGAAAGAGATCTCTCGAGACAAATTTCACATGTTTTAAATGATTTATTTGATGTTCATTGTTGACTACTCTATATACGATAATAGTAAGACATTAGTATACTCTCAGGTACTCACATGTCTTATGTTTTGTGATTGACAGTAACAAATGTCTCTGAGTTATAGATGAAAGAATAAGGATTTGAGTACGATAGATAATTAAAAAAAATATGTTTACAAAAAAAAGAAATAAATAAAAAAATAATCTAAGGATATATTTGTCTCTTCACAAAAAAATTTGGTCTTTTTTTTTTAAATATTATAAAACTAATACTTCTAAATAATTTTAATATTAAAGGTCCTTTTTAATAATTAAATCTTTCTAACAGTACTTTATAATAATTTTCCCTTTTTTATATGTATTTAAAATTTTTTATAGTATACAAATCGAAAAATTAGATTTCTATAGTACATAAATTGAAAGATTCGATTTGTGGTGAGCTAAATTTTTTTTATTTTAAACAAATTGAAAGGTTTAATTTGTATACTATTTTTTTTTCCTTTCATAAAATACAAATATGATCTTCGAATTTGTATTTTTTTTAAAAAAATAAAAAACACAAATTTTATCCTCAGATTTGTGACATCCACACAAAATAAAAACACACTAACTCTCCACATTATATAAAAATACCCCCAAAGTCCCAACACAAAAAATATAAAAAGTCGAATTGCTAACGGTGTTAGTGTTAATGTTTATGGTGATAGTAGAGATAATAATAATGGCAATATATGATTTTATAATTGACATAGTAAAAGTAAAAATTATAATGATAATGACCAAAAAGACATTAATAACATGATAATAGTTATTTTTATTATAAAATTTTATTTTGTAAAAATTTAAGATCTCTACAAATTATAAATAAAAACTCCACAATATTAATTTTTGTTATTATTTAATAAATTTTAAAAAAATTATATTATTCCAAAATAACTTTATTAGGAATCGAAATGCTTTTTTTTAACCAGAATCACATTCTTCTTCAAAAAATAAATAGCATCAAGTTGAATGTTTATTCAAATACTAATGCAGAAAATAAAACTACGTTCATCAAAAACAAAAACTCGTCACAAGTTATCAATTAGACCTTGACCAAGTGATTAAGAAATCATTTTACCTGTTAATTGTGCAGAATTTGTTGGTTACATTGTTGTAATTTTGTAATATTTTATTTACTTTTGGTTGCATGAGACTAAAAAAACAATAACTTCTAGTAGTATAAATTACATTATCACAGTCTAATCTAAATAATATCTATAATATCTATGTATCGTTTGGTAAAGAATACCCAAATTAAAATTAGCGATTAAAATTTAGTATTATATTTGATGATTAAAAATTAAAATTAAAATTTTAATTTTCTCTCCTCAAAATTTTATTTCCTTTAATATTTTTAAAAAATGAGAATACAATACTGAAATTTTTTAGAAGGAAACTAAAATTTTAATATTTTATTTTTGAAATATCCTCATTCAATTTTTATAATTCCTAATCTACCCCTTCCACCATTTTCACATCTCTAACCTTTCCTCACCTCATCCTGCACCTACTCCCTTCATGTTATCTATTGCAGGTAGGAGTGCACATGGGCCGGGTGAAACCGGGTTTGATGTGACCTAGACCCGACCCGAAATAAACACCGGGTCTATTTATTAGACCCGAACCCGGCCCTAGACCCGATGAAACCAATACACTTTCGGGCCACAATTATATCGGGTGAAAACCGGGTGAAAACCGAGTGAAAACCGGGCCGTTAACATTACATCGTTGATACCTTCTTGTAAACTAGCATATAAAAATATCCAAATTTCCAAGGCTCCAACCATTAGTTAACATGGTAAAATTCACTTAGAAAAATATAACAAGAACCGACCATTTTTCAAAATTAAAGCATAACCACAATCAATATTAAAGCATAACCACAATCAATACTAATATTGTCTAATAATACCAAATATTTAAATCAATACAAATAACACAATCTTATGTATTAGTCTAAAATCTTATGCATTCTAAACATAAAACATTAACTTATAGTTTTATAATGACTAATAACACAAAATATTAAGGTTTACAATACTTAAATTCTACGTAAGAATAATCATGATTCATCACTAATAACACAAAATATTAATTGTGTATGATGACCGGGCCACCGGGCCGACTTCGGGTGACCCGAGCTATGACCCGGACCCGACCCGAAATAATGACCGGGTCTATTTTTGAGACCCGTACCCGACCCTGAACCCGATGAAATCACTTCAAATTAGTTCCTAAAGTGTTCGGGACCGGGCCGGACCTTCGGGCCGGGCCGGGTCTGTGCACCCCTAGTTGCAGGCTTGCAGCCTTCTTCTCTTCTAGCATCGTTCTTTCCGGCGAGCACAGCAACGACGGTGGTGAGCATGACTCCTCTTTTTCTCACCGGCGACATCGTCACCTCCCTTTTCTCCTCCTTCCTCCAGCCGCGACTACCTCTCCCTCTCTGCTTGCGACGACGCCCTCTTTTCCTGCCATCACACGAACAGTACACTTGCTTTCTCTCTTCGACCTTGCGAAATCAATTTTCAACAAATCTACCGTAGAAGATTCAAGCTTAGTGGAGGTATAGAAAAAAATGAGGCTAAACGTAAAGGTCGGTGATTGACTCTTCCTCCATTGGAGCATTTTTGTTTTCGGAAATGCATAATAATATATTCAAAAGGTCTAATTAATAATTATGATTTCTAACACAAGTCTAAAACTTTAGCACAAGCGTTGCTGTCAATGTTGAATATTTAGTGTTTCTATGTTAAATTTTCAAGATGAAATTAATAAAATTGGTTGTGATTTGAAATTTTGTGCTCAGTATAAATTTAAACAAAAAGCAAGCAGAGACTAATTTTGGAAAAAAATTTGGATCATCTAAAGTTTGAATTTTACTTTAGAGAATAAAATGTGATCTCTTACAATTTATTTTATATATGGGATCAAGAATAAATATAAAAAAAATCATTTAAGGGCAAAAAAATCACATTTTACTGTCTAAAATAAAATTAAAACTTTAGATGATCCAAATCCTTGAAAAAAGGATATCTGAATTGGATTGAGTTAGAAATTAAAATTTTATTTTAATTTTTTCTTTTTTAATTGAGAGGATAATTTAATTATTTTATTTATTTGAGTCTCTATTTTAAATAAAATAAAATATTGAGACACAACTTAATTCTATACATTTTACACCAACTCTTAATCTTTAACTGAAAATTTAGATATAATCGGAAGTTGATAACTTAAAGTTGTTAAATGATTTAACTGATTTGACTAAATTTTTATCTAACTACTCTCACCTATCAATTTCACGTGAAGTCGATTGCACCTAAATTTTCATGCAATCTTATATCTCAATCTCAATCTCTCAAGTCTCAACCGATGGCAGCCTAACTAGGCACAGGATTCGGTGGTCCAGGAATCTTTGGACCACTTAGTGGTCCAAGTAGAAAACATGTTTTTAGAGTTTTTTTATCAATTGCTACGTAGTCCTTGAACTAATTTTAATTACAAATCAACTCCATATATTTTATTTAATTATAAAAATAGTTTTTTATTTTATAAATTATTATTTTATCAATTATCTATTATATTTATTAACAATCAAATACAAAAATAACAACCAATTATATCCTCCATTCATCCTAATAATTCCAATTGATTAAAAAATTAACTTTGATCTCGTTACGTTCGTCCATGGCTTCCAAATCCTTGAAATTCAATCGATTGGTTTTTCAAAACAATCGATTGAATGATAACTCAATCGATTGGTTTACACTATATCACAAAACAATCGATTGAAAGTTGTAAGTTAGAATGGTAAAAAGCTTATTGTTTATACTTTCCAATCGAATGAATGCCTCAAAACAATCGATTGAATTCACGAAAACAACATGGATTTGCCAAATACAATCGATTGGAAAGT
>NC_029774.3:115085084-115130902 GCF_000817695.3 Arachis duranensis | reverse complement strand
TATTTAAAAGTCATTAAATTTTTATATGTTATTAAAATTTAATAAATACAAGTACATTTTTATATGTTATTTTTAATTCAATGTACTAATAGGAGTTAAAATTAATTTATATTTAATAATTTTATACTAAAATTAATTTACTATAATCTTATTTTATACTTCTTTTAGTATATATTTTTTATATTATATAGTATTTTTTCTAGTATCTTATTGTACAATGTGTAATTCGAATTACCATTTGATTCGAAATGTGAGTAATTCGAATCAATTTGATTCGAACTTCCTCCTACTCACGTGTTCCTACTAATTCAAATTGATACAATTCAAATTATGCTTTTATAATTCGTTCTAAGTTGATTCAAATTACTTGTATGCAATGGTTGGGAATAATTAGAGCTGTATTGATTCGAATTATTAAGGAATGTAATTCGAATAAAGTTGTTTCGAATTACATTAAAGTGTGCTTTGGTGAATTCTTGTATCAGATTCTTGTTTGGCTTATATGCGTAATAAACTTCTCTCCTTGGCTTAAATACGTTTTTTACCCTTAGTTTTATATTAACTCTAAATATATTAAAAGAATTTACTCAATATATTCTAACATTTAACTAATTACAAACACTTATTCCAAAACATATTTACAAAAATTAGAGCACTGGCATAACACAAATAAATAAATTAAGCATACTTACTACTTGATACGCTACTACCTTATCAATATCATATACTTTTTGTATTTTTTACTCTGCCTTACTTGAATAAAAGAAAAAGGTACTATTGATCGGCAAAATTAATTTTATAAATTACCAATCTATAAATTAATTTTATGTACCATTACCAATCGATTGAAATTGGCAAAACATTTAACTTCATCACCTTCCAATCGATTGGATTACATTAACAATCGATTGAATTTGGCTAAAACTTCAATGTCATCACTTTCCAATCGATTGTATTTGGCAAATCCATGTTATTTTCGTGAATTCAATCGATTGTTTTGAGGCATTCATTCGATTGGAAAGTATAAACAATCGATTGGTATAAGTTTTTTACCATTCTGCCTTACAACTTTCAATCGATTGTTTTGTGATATAGTGTAAACCAATCGATTGAGTTATCATTCAATCGATTATTTTGAAAAACCAATCGATTGAATTTCAAGGAAACACGATTTGGAAGCCATGGACGAACGTAACGAGATCAAAGTTAATTTTTTAATCAATTGGAATTATTAGGATGAATGGAGGATATAATTGGGTGTTATTTATTTGATTGTTAATAAATATAATAGATAATTGATAAAATAATAATTTATAAAATAAAAAATTATTTTTATAATTAAATAAAATATATGGAGTTGATTTGTAATTAAAATTAGTTCAAGAACTACGTAGCAATTGATAAAAAACTCTAAAAACATATTTTTTACTTGGACCACTAAATGGTCCAAAAATTCCTGAACCACCGAATCCTGTGCCGCCTAACTAGCACCCTCCAAAAGCAACCAAGATTAGCAACTTACAAATCTTAAAATTTGTGTACCTAATATTTCATGCCACAGCACGTTACTTAAAACAAATTCGGCATGACAGCTCTAAGTTTACGAGGGCAACTTGGTAAAAACTCATAAACCTCCTATTTTCCACGCTTCTTCCTCCGTTTATCCGTTACCTTCATCACTTCACTTCACCTGCATTCTATTGCACTGGTAAACCTCTCTCTCTCTCTCTCTCTCTCTCTCTCTCTCTCTCTCTGCATAATTGGAGTGTATAATTTCTTTCAATTTACTATTCAAACAGTTTACACAATCGCTAATTTGTTTGGTAAGCTAATTACGTTTAGTTTTGCTAATTGCTTTTAGTCGTTGGACCTTGATGATGGGTCCTTCTACCCTCTCTCTTGTTATGGTGCAACACTCTTCCACATCATCATCAGGTAACAACAGCACATTTTTCCGTAATTTACAATTTTGTATCTCTCTGGATGTGAATCTAACAAGGGGTATGCCTAATTGCGCTTATGCGATTATAGGTTCATGCTGATTGAAATTCATATTTCTTATGCTTGGTCACTTGGTATAGAAGGGTTCTTTCTTTAGAAAAGAAAAATGTGATGCAATATTGACATAGTTGTGTTGCATAGTGCGCTCTGCTTATATAGTTGTGTTGCATAGTTCGCTCTGCTTTCTTGTTTGAACCGCTAATTTGGTTTTGCAGGTGGTTGCACAAAGAGAAAACAGAACGTGCAGCTGAGAAATCCTTTTGCTTCAGTTAGCATGGGAGAGGAGAAGCCATTTGATTTCTTACGCACTTTATTTGGTAACTACAATACCTCCTTTGGTATTATCAGAAAGAGTTAATAAATGAAGGCCTCCTTTGTTGTTCCTAGCAAATAAATCATATCCGTTTTATCGTTTGATTTTAGCAAAGTATAATTGGTCATTTTTTGCAACACTACTGGTATTTCATGTCCTAATTTTATGTGTAAGTGCAACTGTAAGTTTGCAAAAAATGGATACGTCAACTTTATTTATTGTCCACCATTTATACATGGTGGCTTGAACTCTGAGAAGTTAAACTTCCAATAGTTAAGTTTTATTCACATATTTGGGTGATTTGGATAGAAAAAATTAATTTAGCACCATAGATGCCACATATTATAAAAAGAGTGTGAAACATAGACAACTGGAGAACAAAAATGATTTTATTGCATTGATAAACACTGCCGCTTCTTGTTCGTACGAGTGAGGGAGCATTATTAACAAATACTTGTTAAGGGAGTGCCAAAACTTCACAATTGTTGATTACCATTAGACCGACTTTACATAGAAGGTTGATATGATATCCCCTGATCTATATATGACGTGAAGGACTGGAGTAAGGAGTAGTGTTTTATCTTTTAAGTTGGCAGGCAATGTATGATCCAGGTGAGTTTATTAAAATTGAATCTATTTGATGAGCCTAATATATTTTGCAGAGGGCGTTATAGCAGGAGGTACAGCCGGAGTCGTAGTTGAAACAGCTTTATACCCAATTGACACTATAAAAACACGTTTGCAGGTAGGTTTCCATGGTGAAACAATTTACAACAAAGATCGTGGCTTGTGTGTTGATTTTTACAATGTGCAATACTGATCCAACCATAAAATATCCCTATAGTACCAGCTACGCTAGATTCTTCGGTAAAGCATTGCAATTATTTATCTATTTATTAAAGATAGAAAAAAAGAAAAAGGCAAAGCTGAAATAAGTTTTTCCTAGGATGCAATTGATCTAGTCGCAATGATCGATATCGAATCATCTATTCTTAATATGTGTGACCTATGTATGCTCCTGATTCCATTTTTATGTTTCTTTTTATAATGTGATCCTTTAAGTTAGTGGCCACAGAAATATATTGCCAACAAATAATGATTCTTTTTTTAATAGCAAACAGAATATTCCCATTTGACATTTACCATACTGATGATGCTCTCCTCCAATCCAGGCTGCTCGGGGAGGAGAAAAACTAATACTGAAGGGACTTTATTCTGGATTGGCAGGGAACCTTGCTGGTGTCTTACCGTGAGAACCTCATGGATAGCATGATGTTTCAAACATTATAGGTTTTCTATGTTGACTAGACAATCTTAGAATTCTAATCATCTTTGAAAACACTTGGATAGTCATTGGGTGCTTATGTTCATTTCCATTGATGATGATTCATCCAATTAGTGCTTAGTGGCCTAGCTTAATACGCTGGCATTTTTCACGAAGGTGCTTTCTATATAATCTACAAAAACAAGGGAAGTTTGTAAATTCTAAATTCTAACTGCAGAAGCTCATTTTCAGTTATGTCTTTCTCTACAATTCTTTTTGACTCAGTTGCATATAAGAGTCCTTTTAGTAGAGACATGGATTCAAATAAGGATTGCCAGTAAACTGTGATATCATTCAATTTTTCACTTAGCTTTCAAGATTTTTTGTTGTCTACTTATCAAGGTATGAATTCATAAATTTTTTTCTTTAACACCTTGGTGTTGCTTTTAAATGTTAAGGGCATCAGCTTTATTTGTTGGAGTTTATGAACCTCTGAAGCAGAAACTGTTGAGGATGTTTCCTGAAAACCTGAGTGCTTTTGCTCATCTGGTAAGATATTACTTACATAAACCTTGATCTGAAAATATAGGCATATGAGGATTTATGTTGTTTAAACACCTGTTACCAATTTTTTAAGTATCATGCTCAAAATGTTTCAATAAATATGTTAAGCTAGCTTTAAAACAAGCCATGTACCAAGTACATTAACTTCAAGTTTGAAGTTTGGCCAGTTGGGGACATACTTTTCTTGATGTAAAGTCCTTGGATAGGGGGTAAAAAATCTTTCAAGATACTCGTAAATTTCATTAGACTGCAGGTTCCATTAGTGGCAATATTGCTGGAACATGCATTTCTTGATGATAAGTTCTTTGTGATATGTTTCTTTTGTCGAGGTAAAACAAAACTCTCACAGGGCTTTTAAATTTTATTAGACTGCAGGTGCCATAGGGGGCATTGCTGCTTCACTGATTCGCGTTCCAACAGAGGTAAATTAGTTCTAATTTGTTAGAATGATATTTCACGGTTGAAAACTGTTTCGCTGGACAACTTGTAAAACTTTTTATCTGAACGGCTTCATCTTCTTTAATGCTTCTCAGGTTGTTAAGCAACGAATGCAAACTGGACAGTTTACTTCAGCTGCTGGTGCTGTCCGCTTTATTGCTGCTAAGGAAGGTTTTAAAGGACTTTATGCTGTATGAAACTCCTCACTATGTCTTCCTTTTGAGAAACATTTGACAATCCTATTTTCCATGTGTGATTGTATGCTAAAATGTTTCTTTGACATTGATCTTTGAAACCCAGGGGTATGGATCTTTTTTATTGCGGGATTTGCCCTTTGATGCTATTCAGTTTTGCATCTATGAGCAGATTAGGATAGGTTATATGGCTGCGGTAAATTTCTCAAGCTCTATAATTATATGTTTTGTTGCACTGTATTTCTTGATGGAGGATGTGACTGCCATTCCATTTTTAGGCCCGAAGAAATTTGAATGATCCAGAAAATGCAATTATTGGTGCATTTGCAGGTAATTAAATATTTAAATGACATCAGAAGACTACTCCTATATATATATATATATATATATACACACACACACACACACGTGTACACATACTAAGTTGTAGGCTTGTAGCACAACATAGATCCCCACTCTCTTAATTAACCTCTTAAGGTGTGTGATTGCTGCTAGCACAGTAGCACTTAAAGCATTATGTCAGTGTTAAAATGTGATTAACAATCTTGTTTTTCTAGGTGCACTAACTGGAGCTATAACAACTCCCCTTGATGTCATCAAGACAAGATTAATGGTTCAGGTTAAATAATCCTGTTTCCTACTACTTTTCTTTTGCTGTATTCTTCCTTTTCAATCTCGTGTTCACGTGAAACTCGTATAACGCCATATGCAGATGATTCCATGTTATGTACTGTAATCCGCATGCAAATCAGTAAGAATATCCAGTTTCAATTATCAATCCATTAACAAAGTTCTCATTTTCCTCCTAAAGGGATCTGCAAACCAATATAATGGAATCGTAGATTGTGTTCAAACAATTATCAAGGAAGAAGGACCTAGTGCACTTTTGAAGGTATGGGTTTTTTGCTTTCTTGGACACACCAGCTTGAGTGGTAACCTTTAGCATGGTCCAAATTCTCACCAAATTATGAACTGTACCTTAAACGCTCAGAGCAGGTTCAGAAAGCTATTGCCATATTGCAATGGTTTTAATCTTCAATTTTCAATCTTTGGAATGTGCTTTCAAGTTGTTTTTTTTCTTATTAATTGTAACCTGATTCACTACAGGGTGTTGGGCCTCGAGTACTATGGATAGGGATCGGTGGTTCGATATTCTTTGGTGTTCTTGAGGGTACAAAACGTTTTCTGGCTGAGAGGCGTCCTACACCTTCAGAGTCTCAGCCAGAAAAGGTTAAATAAGAGATTGCCGCAGCTCCACTTTTCTTGGTGCCATTTTTTATGTGTAATTTGATATATTTTTGTTATATTCCCTCTCAATTTTAAGCGATAGGAATAAGATTACAGTTTCGTTTGGATAGTTAATGTAAGGCCTCCAGTGAAAGAAACTTATAACAAAGTCTTGTGTAACAAGTAACTTGTTTACGGGAGTATCAAGATTAAGAAAACTAGCCAACGAGGTACAATACTACAATATGATATCGTTCCAAACAGATTTAGGTGTTTTTCAATCTTAAGCAGGAGGAAGGAGTGAATAGGGGTGTACATGATCCGAACCAAACATTTTAGAAGCTAGTTTGGTGTAATTTTATTGGGTCTAAGATCGGGTATGAATTTCAAAAATAGATTTGGTCATTATTTAAAGTCGAGTTTGAGTTAAGACGAATTCGGCTTCACTCAGTTCAAGTGTACTAGAAAATTAAAAAAAGTATATATATTTTAAATTAATTTTAATATTATGTTATATTAATTATAAATTTATTGTTTTATTTTTAATCACATTTGTTGAATTAAAAAATAGATCAAAAAGCATCAAATTAGAATTTATAAATAAATTCAAGTTCAAATATAGATATCAACATCTCAATAACAAATTTTTTTTATAAATAAATGCATTATAAATAATTTTTTTTATAAATTATTATTAAAGCGTTAAAGACTCGGATGAACCCAATATAATTATGATCCAAAAATATTTAGGTTTTATCGAGTTTAGAATCGAATTAGGACCTAAAAAATAAACCCAGTATATAGTTAGTACCGACACTGAGTTAAGTCAAACCCAATTTTACCCGCACTATGTACAGCCTAGGAGTAAACAACACAATTTAACTGAAAAATATCCTGTGGGAAGGTGAGGATCTGGTGTATGACCAACAAAGCGTACCCTAAAATTCACCATCTTCATTGTTCTTGGGAACGTGATCGCCTCTCTCTCATTCTCAGGTGTGCCTTCTCTCAGAACTAGAAACAACTTCGCATCGCTGTAACTACAAGCTATGGGGGTGACCGCCATTTCCCAAAACGAAATCTTGTCCAATCATTTAACTTGCTTCCACTCACCCTTGCCTCCCTTTGTCACCTTTCCGGCTTTCCCATCATTCGGAGAATACAAAAGCCCACCCAACAAATACTGCATCATTACCAGCCTCAATTCATTCTCATCTTTTTCCTACCCCCCAGTTCTTGGATCATACTCAAACCAGCCACTAGTACCAACCAAACCGTAAACCTTAGTCACGTGTCATCAATGCTAGTCACCGAAGAGGTAGATGTCTCTGGAAGGAATGGGTAGACAATGATTTGGAAGGGATAGGGCTTTGGGGCAGGGAAAGGAGGGAGATGAAGGGTTTCAAAACTTGGGAAAACGTTAAGGTGGCAACACGGTGTGGGTCGCCATTTGTTTGGTGCTAGTTGCTACCCTGCTGGATGCAAGTGGCAATTGTCACTGTTTACAAATAAAGACGTTGACATAAATTATATTAAGTACTTCAGTTAAAAAGTTTAATTTTAATGCCCTGACTGTAAAATATTATTTTACACTGCAATCACATCTGTTTTTAAACACACATGTAAAACTTTTTTAGACGGACAGTGCTTCAAAATTAATTTTTTTTCCATATAAAAATATCTTTATAGTGGTTATCTAATTCATAATCTAGTGTTTTAAGTTTTTCTAGTACTATACGGCACTTTAATGAGTAACCAACCACTAATCAGGCGGTGCAGTGATCCCCTAGAGGTGGTATCTTTGTCGTGATAGGGAAGACAAAGAAACAGTGCTCTGTTCACCAACAAATTTTGTCCATCGGGTTGCTGGATCGAAAATTCGAAATATTCCTTTCCAAATAAACCACTAACTGGAATTCTATATCGATGTACAAGAATAACAACTATACACTTTTAGAGCCAAAAAAGAAGAGAAATGGGAACCAATGGAACATTCTATTCTACAGGCCTCAAAACAGACAATAAACTACCTCTCCACCCTGCAAACCCCCTGGGCCCTAAGACCCCAACCAACTTTTTAAAAAAATGGAGAAAACAAAACTAGAATGGTTCTTACAAGAATGAGCTACAGATACAGTTGGCCTAATATACAACCATCAATCATATTCTCAACCCCAAAAGATATGTATAAGGACCTCAGCTTGATCAATCAACTAACCATCCAATTTCCATTTTGTCCAGCCTTTTTTGCTTTTTCTGGTTTGTTCTGTTCAGCATCCTTCAATGTTTTCAGCAATACACTAACTGACTTCATATCAGCAGAAGCCCATGGTCGAACCACCTTCCTGCTCAATGTGGTTTGTCCAAACAGTATAAAGTTTTACATTAAAGGGAGGTAAGCTCCCCCATGACCCTTCCTCAACACTAGTGGTGCCGCATTGTCAGGGACGTTATCCAATTCCTCCTTGCATGCATCAATAACATCACCAAATCCAGTTGCCAGTGTAGCCAATTGCATCCGCAACTTCAAGTCCCTTGTTCGTTTCAATAGGCACCTGAATGATCTTCCTAAATATTTAGCCCACTCGGCTGGCAAGCCTCCACCTGTAAGCCAGACAGAGAAATGAGATTGGTCCCCTCGAGCAGCCACTTCAGCTCTATAGAATCTAGCTAAATCAATCAGCATTGACGGCTGAAGAGGTAGAACTGCAACGAACTCTGCCACAAACTCCTCCATCACTTCAGGTTTGAGCATCTGGTTCCAGAGTACTAAAGCCCACTCACTTGGTTGGTTTAGGTTATAAGCTTCAGCTACAATTAAAGCCTCTTGAAAACGAGATTGCTCAACCAAAGCTCGTCTAGCATTGGTTTCTGATAGATTAAGCCACTGGAAATCAGGCATTCGAATTTGCAAGGACAGAAGGGAAGCCTGTGCACAATTGCTTCGTGTTTTGTTGCCAGCATCAATGGAAGAGTGAACTTCAGCAGCTTCAATGAAGTAGCGCATGGAATCCAATAAATCCTCATTCTGGTCCATGTCATAGCGGCGGAACCACTGTTCACACGATTGCTGTGCTCGTGACTCTAAAAGAGCAGCTGTCTCATGTTTCATATCAAAATGACTGTAGACCTATAAAGAGCACAAAACCATAATCAATAAATTAACACATACTTTAATCTAAAGTTAGCCTGAGCTTTGAAAGATATTAAATCAGACTTTGAGAAAGAGAGAAACAAGAAAAGAATTTGAGCAACTGCAAAAAAGCAACTTGTCCACCTTTCAAGTCGATGCTTGAAAAGCTATCAACATTTTAATATAGAATATGTTTAATTACTCTGTTGGTCCCTATAGTTTCGCGAAATTTTTAATTAGGTCCCTATACTTTTTTTTTCATTTTAATCGAGTCCTTGCACCAATTTTTTTTTTTAATCAAGTCCCTACACTTTTTTTTCTTTTATTTGAGTCCCTGCACCAATTTTTTTTTTTTTTTATAATTGGATCCCTATATAATTAAGCCAATTACTACCAAGAGAGACCTAATTGAAAAAAAAAAATTGGTGCAGGAACCCAATTAAAAGGAAAAAAAGTATGGGAACCTAATTGAAAATTTTGCGAAACTATAAGGACCAACAGAGTAATTAAACCTATAGAAATAGAATATGCCAAGACCAAAAATGTATTCATATCTTACATAGCAGGACGAATACCAAAAGAAAAAGAAGGGTATTCCAGCTTTATAATTTGATCATGGACATACAAGTGGCAGGCATTAGAGGAAATATCCTCTAAGGCAAAAGGTTATCAATTATACAACTTTTTATATAAGTTTATATGTTAGCACTTCACAGCATACAATCATTAATTAATATATATTTATATGCTACACTGACAACATTGTAACAGTTGCCATTTTACCAACAGAAGGAAATACTGACCATAGCAAATGCATCAAGGTCATTAGGGTTGAAATGCTTCAAAGATGTAAGAACAGCCATTCGAAATCCTCTGACAGCCTCAGCAGTGCCTGTGTTGGTGTCTGCAGCAGCAGAATACTTCTGGAGCAGAAGATCCAACTGACCATTTTCTATGAGAATGCCAAGAATGAAATTGAGAGCATAAAAGTTTCCAACCCCGGTTATTAATCGAGCCAAACATGAAAAATCACCCTCCAATACATAAGCATCAACCCTAGTTGCAGCAAGAGCTACAAGGACATCAACTCCATCAAGGCATGCAGATGACTTGTAGAAATGGTGGGACAGAATAAGAAGCTCAACCTGAAAAATGTCAAGTTCATCAGGCAGAACGAGTTAGCCAGCTTCAAAATAATGGAGTGACTTTGCAACAATGAATCTTTATTTTCCCTTCATGTTACAGCTTCAAAATGATTATCTGCTTAAAGAATAAGGCTGAGCACAATAGCAATGTAAAAGAAGGGGGTATTGAAAAGATATTAATGGAAATTACAATTTTATTGGAGAAAGAGGACAGAAAGTTGAAAACAGGATCATCTGATAACGGTACCAAGTTTCTGGTAAAAATATGTACAACTGACAACTATCATTGTGATACCTCACAAGCATGTGGTATCTCCTGTCCAGTAATCACCAAACGCATTAAAGCATGCCCAATTTCTGGTTCAGAGGGACAAAGCTCTGCCCACTTCAAGAAATCTGAAAATCTCCACAGCAATGGAGCAGGTCCTTCTTCCTTTTGTGAATCCATATACCCTCCACGATGTGCAGCCAACACACCCTGAACAATATAAATTGTATACAGAAATATTGTATTATGAACTCTTAGAATCTACACAATTGTATATATAAACAGTTTTTTAACCCAACATTGACATATGAATAAACCTACAACCAAAAATGATGCCAGTTCAAAAATCCTGGTTAATTTCTTTACTTCATTGGGACAGGCAATAAGCAGATTTTAACATATTCAACATTGACAATATACCCATAAAAGGGGAAATGCACACACACAATTGAAGATAATAAAGAACCAAACCTTTAGGAAAGATTCTGCAAGTATTTGAGCAATGCTTGCCGCTGGCATTGGATGAGTCTGCACCAGCATGTTTGCCTCCTCAAATGACTCCTGTGCTTTAAGAGAAAGGAGCTGTAGCAGTTCAATTGGTTGCTTGTTGAACGCCTCAAAAAATGAGAGTCCCAAGGTGTTTGCAGCTTTTATAACTGCTATTATTCTCTTACATAACCCGCGCCCACTGCCTTCTGTAAAAATGGCCACCAAAGACTCCAGAACCTAGCATCATTGTATGTCCACAATATTTTATCAATACACATATCATGTCAACATCTTTAAAAAATTTTCAAAGGAAACTAATTGGCAAAATACAGCAGGAAAAATAGTGCACGCGTGTGCGCGTACACGTATGTGTGTATTTTTAGGTAGAGGAGGGTGGTTAGATAAGAACCTGCAGTGGGTCCACATGGTGCTTGCCCTTCAGTAGACCATGTGTTTGTATAACTGAACGCACTTCTTCGTCAAGCATTGACAAAGATACATTGCTGGGAGGAGTTGAAATAGCAGCAAGCTTCAAGGCCGCATCTACAAGTTTAAATTCAGATGGTATTTCTTCAGGAGAGAACTTAGATTGCAGTTGCTTGGCTGCAGCAATTTGCCCAAATTCCAATAAAGATAGTACAGCCCTTTCCAGCTCTGCTGCGCCAACCCTTTCGTCCCACCTAGAAAATGACATTTCCAGTTTTAGGTTCTCTTCATTCAACTGCAACTCATTTTTGAAACAGTGGGCACTAGATCCATCATCACTATCAGCACTTTTATCTGCTGTTTCAAGAGGTGGGCGTCTTGATTGCATGTATCCTTTGCCCCTTCTTTTTGTCTTTGAACCACCACCAAAAGTAGTTGAGAGGCCAGCATCCACTACTTGATTCTTGTAAGGGATTTGGTTATCAATTCTATTCCTCATTGAATTTATATGGTTGTCCATCTTTGCTATTATGGTTGCAGTTCGGTCAATAATACTGGATTCATTCTTGATAGCATTCTCCCTGATAGAAAAGGTAAAATTGAAGTCTCCTTCACTCTTTACCTGGCTCTCAGATTCAACCGCTAAAAGCCATACTTTGGTTTCAATTTCACGCAGAAGATGCAATGGGCAGACACTGAAAAATTGAGCAACAAGATAAGTAAAGATATTAACAGAAGTTCAAAAAGTAAATCTGATATGTTCCATACGGGCTGGAAAGGCTTATCATCCCACTCAACCATTGCAGAGAAAGCAATAAAATTTCATGAAGCTCCCTTGCAGGCAGATCTTTCTCAACAGCTTCAGCATGTTTAAGGAAAAATAACCCAGCCTACAATCATTAAATGGATATAAACATTAAGAAAAAACGTAGCATATATGTTTAATTGAACTTTACAACAGGTACTAGAAACCAAACACACTTGAAGAGAAGGGAAGGAGTATCTGATGAATAATGTGTGACAGTGGCTCCATAAAGCAACCCTCTCTTCTGGTACGTCCCAAAGAAACTCCTTCCACTCGGCTACCATAGATTCGGCCTAGAATTTGTATAAGGGGCAAAGAAAGTTGAGGAAAAGAGGAGGTGAGAAATATTTGCAAAATATGACACAAATTGCCACTATTCATCACGGTAACAACAACAACAACAACAACAACAACAACAACAACAACAACAACAACAACAACAATAATAATAATAATAATAATAAAGCTTCATTGGAGCTCATACTTAGAGCAAAAGTTAAGTTAATTCAGCCTACAAATTATCTATGAACCCAAATAGCTGTTCAAGTAGTCATTAAATAGTGAAATTTGTAAACATAAACATGAAGATTTTAAGATTGGTTGAAGACTTCCCCAAAATTGAGGTTACAGTTTGTAAGAACTGTAGAATGTCACAAGCAGGTTTTCAATTATAAATACTACCTGAGACTCAGTGACATGATGCAATGAAGATTTCCAGGGGGTTCCACTGGCCTCCAACTGCTTGGCCCAGTTCCTTGCTTGCTCCCACTGCCTATTATTTTCTAGTGCAGACAACAGTGAAGCATCATCTGCAGTTTCATTATCAAAATGCAACACATTATCTTTACGAAGCATAGGTTCTGCTAAATTAATTTTCCAATAAGCCCTTCGGTAGTGTGCCGCAGCAAGTCCACCATCACCAAAGTCAGTGGAGGCAAGAAGTTGCATTAAGCATCTTTTCTCATACGGAGAGGGGCAAGTTGAAAGCACTGCATCAGCAGCTTTTGAAGCTGTAGAACTAATCCATGATGTTCCAATCTGTCCTTCTCGTCCCACATTTGCCTGTGAGTACATCGGTTCCTCCTTAATTCGTGCTGAAAAGGAACCCAAATGAGCAGAAGCTTCTGAGAGGCGCATTTGTGAAAATGCCTGACCAAAGAGGGTATATCAGTATTGCACGGAAGATATCCAAAAAAAAAAAGAAAAACTGATGCTGGATACACAAAAGGCCTAATTCAATGCACAAATCCAATTAAGATGCAAAATGCCAGTCAAAGCATCCAATGCTTTCTAGACAGGATTTCTTGCCCTCTTTCTTTGTATGATAGTCTTTCTCTTTAATCATTTTTTTTTTAAATTAAATATGGCAAAAGGAACAACATGAGAGAAAGAGGGTCAAGCCACAAGTATAAAGAACTGCATCATCATTACCAAGAATTTTGATGGCACTTGCCCAATGATAGCACACACAGACAGAATAGAATTCTCCAGTCTCCACTATACATCACTACATGAATCAGAAGCATTTTGGATTAGCTAGCTTACCTGAAGGGCACGAATGAATGGCAGCAATGGACATGATGGAAGGAACATCTCAAATGCCCTTAGCAAAGGCAAGAACAATTGTTGTTCACAAAGCACTGCAACCATCTTGGAAAGAGAAGCTGGCCTTTCATTGGATTCACTTGCAACAATTATACCTCCCGTCTGTCCTACATCTCTTTCATTCTCGATAGACTTACCTTGGGAATCAAATATTTTTGGACCCATAAAAGTACTTGAGATCTCAGATATTACAGAAGTAGATGAGTCGACTGTAATGGGTGTTAATAACCGTCGACGCTTGGGACTCTGCCTATTGTAATGAAATGTAAGCACTCTATCACCTACAGGCAAGGAATTGGTTGCATTTACAGCTGCTCCAACATTATCTGCAATCTGGGAAGCAATATTATGCACCTTGATCGATGAAGTTTCTCTGTCCATAGATATAGATAATGAGTTTGAATCACTGAATTAGTTTCTAGTTTCAGCACATGTTTGAGTATGCATGTGCGGCACATGGATATTCCACTAGGTGGAGCTGGCTAAAAAATGATATTGCTTTATCAGGTATTTCAAAAAAGGGACACAATGTCAATAAGCATCGGCATGATTTTTCTCTTTAAAGATCAAAAACATATAGAGCATTGATTTCATCATATATGTATTCAAAATAAACAATTTCAGATTAGTCAGAGTAGGACTAAATAGTGCAGGACTGCAACCTACTCACAGAAGAAATGCAGAACATTATAAAAATACATCATGATGAAAATCACATGAATATAATTATGAACGTGAAAACTTTAATTACTTAAAAGACAATTCCAGTCACCTTGCTGCAGTAATTTCCAACCAAACTGTCAGGCATGACAATGGTGAGACATCAGGGAAACATGAAGCCACCATTGCCAAAATTGACCAGGACAACTCTTTTGCTTTTGTCAAGAGAGCTTCTCCAGGACCTTTGTGTTTTTCACATTCTGCTAATATCTGGAAGAGTTCAACTGGAACACACATGTTTTCATTAGGAAAGGTTGTTTCATCACCTTTCTCTGGTGAGGTTGCCTTTTTCTTTGATTGCATTGCTCTCAAAACTGTCATCATATGAAGTCTCAGACGTGGATCACTAAACTCCTTTGATGCCTAGCATTGAAACAAGAACATTAGAGGTTGAAATCTTCGCTATAACATAACTTATCCATTCAAACTTTTTGACATGAACTAGAGTAGGAAGCAAGACTCACCACTTGGACCACTGTATCAAAAGAATATCCCCCAATCTGACCTTCAGACAAAAATTCAACCTGACAGGAGCAAAATATAAATCATACCATTACAGTTCAAGTAAAAGAAAAAAAAAGGAAAAATGTATTTTCAGGGTGGGGGGAAAGAGAAGTAGCTACATACCCAGTCATTATCTCTAGCTAATAAAGCAAGATACTTTGTACTTAGGGGAAGCTGATGCATCCTACAAAAATTTGTTACCAAACTCCAGCGCTGGCTAGCAGCCTTTCGTTCAGACCTTAACTGTGCTCCATCACCATTTCCAGTTAGCAGCCAAGACCCATATGTATTTCCATCTATAATCAGCGGAAGGCTTGCTTTTTCCAAATGGTTCAAGACAAGCATAAGAGCCCGAGAAGGTTGTCTACCTGAAGCTCCATTCCCAGTAGAATTTACTGCAGAATCCTTGTGCAAATATTCATCAGCTAAGGCTCGAGCAAGAGACTCGGTCAAGTCACCTTCATGGGATCTTGCATGAAACATAGATCCCTTGGGTGATAATTGCCTGAGATTTTCATTATCTTCACTTAATGTGTAGAAAGAAGAAATTCGCTTTAGCACAGCAATATCAGTGCGCAACATGCTGGCTGACAGACCACATAGCTCCAGAAGAAAAGTGCATGAGGCAACAAGCATAGAATCCTCAAAATGCATAATAGCAATTGGCAAAACCTGACAATTCAAGCAGCACAATTTTATGTTTATCATTTAAAATTTCTATGAGAACCATCTTTTTGGTAAAATCATATAAAAACCAGTTTATATGATCTAGTGCAAAATATATTAAGACTGTTTCGCAGGTTGTCAAACATAAATCACGAGAAAACTCTGAGGTGAAAAATCTTTCCAATCCCCATTCTTCATAATCAAATCAAATGTTGGCACAAGGTAAAGTGGATTATCCTACCCATGCTTAAAGCTCAAAGGACACTTGCAGAAGGATGTTTTTCATGTAATAGCTTTAAGCTTTTAGATTGAACTGGATTTAGACAAATAGATTCATTTGAAGCATGACTTCGGAGTGACGTCAATCAAATTTCTACTTATCAAGTGAAGTTTTTTGTATTAATTTTTTTTTCAACATTGCTCAATGCACTGATTTATTTCAATTTTCCCTCAGGTAAAGTACATAACCCGATTTGTTTTTTTCAAAAGAAGAAAGCAAGGAGAAAAACATACAGATGAAAGCAGAGTCTCTTCACTTTGCTCAAGTGGTGAAAGAATAGTCTGGACATCTAATTGAATGCTTGCTTGTCCATGAGCTGAAGCACCGGCCTCCTCTTTAGACTTCATATTTTGAACTCTATGGCCAAGGATCTGGTTGAAAGCTGCCAAAGCACGTCCACGGTGCAAATGGTGCTCAAGTCCAAGGCCATTTTCCTGAAAATTTGATCAGAATTCTTGATATACAAAACAACATTATCCAATTACTGAATGATAATGGTGAAGAGGAGCGTTGTTGGAAGCTGTTAACATTCTTGTAGCAAGAAATAGGAGGATAATAACACATAATATTGGGAAAGGTAATTCGAGAAAAAGAACAACTAGAAGATATACAAAGTAGAAAAAGAAGCAATCAATGTACATACCTCGAGTAAAGGGCCATGTAGTTCTTCCTCAATGTGTCTTTGGATAGTTGCCTCCCAAGAAATTGCACTTATCTCAGCATGTACATCAGCATTTATGAATAAATCAATGTCTCTGTGTAGCAAAGTTTCCCCAGTAGGAAACCCTGAAAAGGATTGGCATCCAATAGGACCCTGTAATATAACCAAACCTAGATAACTTGGGTTCCATAACTGTGTTTGTATACAAGAACATTCAAACTACATGAAGAGGAGTTAACTGACCGTCAAAGGAGTAAATCTTGACTATTAGACTTGACATGAATGTTCAAAATTAATATTTAAAATATAGAGCCATGAGATTTTTTCCCACATCATGCGACCTTTAATTTAATAACTTCTAATATTGACTGTCTATACATGGTTCGACAGTGAAAATTTACTCCTCAAATAAATATAGTTCTTTGTTTTTCTCTTTCACCATACGACACATGAATAAAAAAACTAAAGAGAGAACAGAAGATCAATAATGAAGCTGTCTGCCAATCACTGAAAGTACATGTAAAACAAACGGTATTCTTAAAGGAAACAACACCAGACAGGTATAACATGAATTGAATTAAGACAATATTGTAGAGAAGATTGCAAAGGAATTCAGTCATTCAAAAAGGAAAGCAAAATTTACCTGCACGTAAAGTTGTATTAATCTCCGAATGGGCTTAGGAAACCAGCATGGAAGCATTTGTAGAAGTGAAGTATCACGTCCAGTAGAGAAAAAATTGTCATCACGCCAACTAAGATAATCTGATAAAGCTGTATTACAAAATTGTGATAGGCAAATTGATGCAAAAGAGAAAAAAGTTAGCTTAAGTGCCAATGAAACTGAGGATAAGGGGTTGGGGCAGGAGTTACCCAACAAATGAGGTTAATGGCTAACCAGTTTTTGCTTTAGGAACCAACAAGCTCATTGTATCTTGTCCAAGACATGCTCCTACAAGCGTGCGCCACAATGTTGGGAACCGTAGCAAAGTTGGCCTAAGGTTCTCCAATGTGCACTGGGCAGAGGAATTGATATGCATATTTACACTACCACTATTCAAACAGCTTTGAATTGGCAAAGCAGCATGCATCAGGGTTGCTAGAGCTGCCATTTCTCCCCCTCCTTCAGCAATGTCATCAACAGTTCGAATTATTTCATCTAAATCCATAACACTGAGGCCACTTCCAGGAACCAAATTTTGTGACATAATTGAGCGAGCATTAGCAAGTGAAGCCTCGTACTCACACCCCTTAACTCTTGATAAGAGCAGCCATTTTGCCCATTGACAATCAACCTGTTTTTATATGCAATGTATTAAGCATCAACAAGCAATAGATAAAAGAATGTTATAAGACACTTGACCACAAAGGACAAACCTTTAAGTATAAGAACAATGTATGCATCGTAGCCACAAGGGGGAAACAAGAAGCATAATTACATGAAAGGCATATTGATAAAAAGAATAACAGATGCTACAAAAAGCTTGAAATGCAAATAACAGCTCGGCAAATGAAGAAAAGTATAAGGATTTGAGAGGTAGTGCTAGCAAGAGATCTCTTGGCATTGCACACACTAGAGCTTACCTCTCATGAATAGGAAGAAAAGAGTAAACATGGAACAGAATTACATACTTCTAGAAGTTTTAAAGATGCTTAACTTAATGAAGAAAATAATAGTGAATAGGGATATTGCAGAAAACTTCACAGAAATCTCCATAATAAAGCCTCTTAAATGTAAGGATATTAATTGAGATAGAGACATTGTCTTGGGTTTTATTTTACTTTTCTGTTACTAAGCATGCCTTATCCTCCATATTCCTTGTAAACATTTTACACCACATCTGAATGAGATCACTATAGTGTAAAACAACAGAACCTACAAATTTCAGGGAATCATATAGCTCATACTAGCGTAGTAATTTGAAGAAAGAATGAGAGAACAAACAATTAGAATTGATCAAACCAAATTACAATAACACTCAATGGAAACTACAAAACTTACTGCAGTTTCCTGTAATGCAAGAAGGGAATCACGATCAAGGACCAAACTATGACAATCAAGGTAAAGGTCCAAAAGACTTGGCAAATTATATTGTGCACAGTGATGCACAAATATTTTATGCATAGCATGTACAGTTCCATCTCTATCTGATAAGGTCTCAATAAGATCATTGTCCAACAAAATCTTATCTTGATCAGATACGAAACCTGCCCGAGCCAAAAGAGCAACCATCTCCATTGTTCCTTCCCAATATTCTTTCAAAAATATAAATCTTTTTGCAAGCTTTTCCTGCATGAGCATTCTCAACCACCCAGAGCAAATATCAGGTGAAAACTGATATATTTGGATATCTGGAACTTCCATGCATACAGAATCCAATTCTTCAAGAGAGCCTAAGAAACTTCCGTAATTAGAAGCCTTCATATTGCATCCTAAAGACGAAGTAGTTTGCAAAACATCCAAATTGAGTTGAAGGCTTCCAGCAGATATGGCATATGCCGGTATCATGTCCAACAGTTCAGATACTTCTTTCCAATTATTGCGACCCCCATGATATTCAAGTTGTGATTCCCACAGTAAAGATATTCCCGAAGGAGATGATTGATTCAATATCATCTGTAAACACAAAGATGAATAAAAAATGCATGAGTAACTGAAAAGGAAGAGTTTTCGTGTTTAGAAGGTATACAGATTTATTTCACTTCTAACGAAAAAACAAAATATTAAGAAAGACTAGCAGCAAGCAGTGAGCAATAGCAGCCTAGTCCCTCTGTAAATCAGTAACAGCAATCCCCTTCAACAGCCATTAGCTAAGCTACAAACCAAAGGCAATAGGCCCAACATTAGGTTAATAACCCAAAATACCTAGGGCAAAGCTAGTAATGGATCAAGAAATATTTTATATGAGAAGTTCAAACCAAAGCAACTTTCAAGAATTCAAAAGCAAATCTTACAATGTACAGGTTGGAGTTGAGTACTCAGACTTGAAGAGACAAATGCACAAATGAGAAGTTCTATGTGATGCAGTATACCATAGCAAACTTCCAACTAGGCATAAGAGTCCAATTTCTAAGAACTTGTATGAGACATTCACCCCAGTCTTTCTTTCAATAAGTAAATGTAAATTGACAAGAAAATTGGTTTAGAACCCAACAAAAAGTGTATTCAAGGGGGAACATGTGACCCTCATCTTTGGTGTCATCAAAATTCAGTGTAAAAATAGATATCATCAATACAGACATGAACACACAGAATCAACTTACACGATCAATGGTTCTTTGCTCCCAGGTATCAAACCAGATAGCAGCAGCAGCCCAATATCCAACATGAGCCTCATCTTCATCAACTTCTACAGAAGATGTACTTCCATTGATATTCATCCATGAATCCAAGACAATTCCATCAATCTCCCCACATTCAATGACAAGGCTATCAAATGAATGGTTATGCAAGAGCTGTAGTCTATTTTCCATCGGCAAAACAGAGTCTGATGAAGTACCATTCTCTCTTAGCCTCCCATGATATGTTTTCCAGAAGCTGCTGCTAGGATAAAGACTCTTCTCACACACATGCACAGGAAGGAACGAATAAGATTGCAAGTCTTAGATAATGCAAATTCCTCTATCGATTAGTTAACTGCACTTGAGCACAAAATAAGGCATAAATTCCACATACCTCAATCAATGACATATCTTCCAATATCTTCCACTCATATGGTCCTAGATAACCATATCTTTTCAATTCCTCAGCAATCTGGGCCCGCAAAGATCTCCTTACAGTGCCAAATAAAAGTTGCTTGAGACAGGATTCGATGTTCTCTCCAAGTCTTTGAAGTGTTGAAACAGCAAGCTCAGTTTCACCCTGTGTAATCATAGTATTAGTCACATTATTTTCTTTATGAAAGCTAATGAGAGTAAAATAACTACCTTCAAAAATAAGTCATAAGCAACAGCTCTGCCAATATCACGGACTTCAGTGAAAGTATCATGAGGCTCTTTGCCAGCAACAAAATTTTCCGATTGATGAAGATGCAGTTTAAGTACTGCCAAAGGCAGACGACCAGAGAGCAGCGCATCTTTAACCACATTTTTAAGGTCCAGATTATCTACATTCCAGCGTGCCATCATCTCTTTCGGATTTTCCACAGGCAAAACTTTCTTTTCAGAATTTCCTCCTAAAGGGGATACTTCACCAAACTCTTCCGAGACCAAAGGAGATTTTGAATCAACAGGCACTAGTGCAAGGTTTTCGTTGTTGTCACTACCAGGAGCAGGTAGAGGTAAGGAAAGCTCATTTTGGTTCAACATGTCCAGTGACACTAAATCTGAAGCATGAACTGAAAGTTGGGATTCTTCCTGCAACATATCAGTACAAATTAAAGATGACTCTTCTCCGATAGTAGCCTGTAATTAGCAACAAGATAGTACTAATTTTCAGGAGAAACAATGCAATCAATTTAAATAGTAATCCAAGAAACAGAATCATTCAGAACCATACCAATCCTTGACTGGCCCTTTGGAATTTCGATCTAAGCCTACATTGCAGGTTGCGTATGATCTCCAAGAAATGAGCCATCTCACGAAGTTTTCGAGCAAAATCCACTTCTGCTTGCAGTTTAACTGGTTCAATAGGGGGAAGAGAGAGTAATTCTGTTTTGTTAAAGCCCTCTGCAATGATCATATCTCTTTTATGTTGTATCATTCCATATTTACGAAGCATCCTGGTTGCAAAGGAAGTAGCCAGTGCAAGAAGCCTAAATGTTCACCACAAGAAACAAGATATCATAAATCAGATGAAAAAACCTATAACTCAAAAAGGTTGAGTAATATCCACAAATTTTTCTAACAATTTATTTTCTCCTTTCAAATGCACTGTACTAAAGGAGAAGGCACAACAAATCTGAAAGAATATGAATAAGAAAAAGAACTTGGTTAGTTCCTAAAGGGACATTCAAAACTCACCTAATTTCAGTTTTCTCATCCAATGTAGCTGTCCTAAACAAACTAGCCATAAGAAAATTCAAGTATTTCCAAAATTCTGAAACACTCTTACTAACAACTTTTTTATACAAAAAATCCGTAAAGATAGCCATCTGAAGGAAACTAAACAAAAGCTAAAAGACCAATGTGATGTCACATATATAATTAGAATGCCAGAATAGACCTCTACTCTATATATTTAACACAGATGACATCATGTCTTACAATTAGCAAATAGGTTTATATAATAAAGTATGAATGATTAATAACAAAGCTAAGAGTTGCAACATGCAAATAAATTTACCTTGAAGCAGCAGAAGTTTCGCTATCATTTCCATTTTTGTTAACAATGAGAAAAACTGCAGCAAAGAGCAACCTCAAAATCCCCTCTTCTGCTAGATTCACATCCACAAGCATTTCCAAAGATCTGTTCATCAATAAAACTGGAAAGTGAATTTCATTAGATAATTTTTGCTGTTAAAAAATGCTAAATATTACATAAGCACAGCGATGTAATCCATCTCAACTCGAACTTCACTATTACTGAAACAATTTAATGCACGACAATATAATTCAATGTAAACCAATGTACTCCAACAACAAAGTTTTCTTTTATGATAAAGAGGAATTTTATCAACATGAAAAGAAGTATACATAACGATAAGAAACGAGACTAAATGAGACCAAACAAGAGTATACCAATGAAGCAAAGCTTTTAAATCTCTCAACATATTGGAGGAGAAAATTCCTTTGTAAAGATCATGTGCTTTACACCAAAAGAAGTCAAACACCTAATCTTATCCTACAAACCTTGCTTGTCGATGAAAATTATATTTTGCACCAAAAAGCATTATATTTCTGAACCCAAGCTGCATATAGCACAATTACAAGAAATAGCTGCACCAAGAAGCCTACAAATATCCAGCATATTACTTATAATTCATCCTACTCAGTACTTCTGTCCAGGCAGCAGACCTGACCATCCTTGGACTTCTAAATTTCCAGATAGCCTTGTCTATAGTCCAAACCCTCTTAGTGTAACAAAAAGTGAGATTCAAGATGTTGAAAGATTCAAAAAATGCTTCAAGAACATGTAGATATTTATTATAAGTAAGCTAGCTCCTTACCGAGAGAGGACTTTATATTCTGTGTTTATGTACGAGTTAAAAATACATATTATATTGTACCCTAAAACAAAAAAACAAATCATATTTTCAAACAGCAGTGGTCACACCATTGTACCCCACCCGTTTGGTTATCCATACTAATTCTAAAGTCTGAAAAAACCCAGTGCTATAATTAAGTCCTCTCTAGAGGAAAGCTCCATAGCCATTTAGCTTCCCAGACCAAGTTTATGCACACTACATTCCCAAGTAACACAACCTTCATGCCTTTGGTCAACGTCAAACCACCTGAAAAACAAAATGACATCTAATCCACTGTGCCACCCCGCACCTGACCAACCTTTTGACCCATCATCTGTCCATGTGAATTGCCACCACAGATAAAATACTAAATTATAATGCAGAGACTGAAATAGCATAAATGTCCACCCTAGAATATTTCCTACATTTCTGCAAAGCACTATCCCACCTTGAAATAGTGCTGCGCAAAGCATCCATGAACACATGCAACATATCATAACTCAAAACTACAAATTCAAAATATACGATGCCTATTAGATCAATGTCTAAACTTTGGCCTACTTACCTTTCTATTTCATCAAATTTCAAGTAGTCCAGTGCTATTTGTAACTGACGAATGCGAGAAACTTTGACATCCCATCCTGAAAAAGAAGGAAATAAATAATAATGAAGCTAAAACTATGTTTAAGAAATTCTAACCACCACCCTATTATACAAACCTTATCCAAACTTCGAAAAATAAAAGAAATAAATATCCCATCCAAAGTTTATTTTACTCTAATCAGGGTTATTCTAATTTAACAGAAAACCACATGGTTTCAACAGTAAAAGAACACACAGATACATCCCCCCTTACTCTCTCTCTCTTTTACATGCAAAGCATCATGGGAGGTTAAAATGAATTTTCCTTTTCTTTTTGGTTTTCGTAACACTCACCATTTTCTGAACACAATCGATGTGCCTCTTCAGTGCCTTCATACAGAAGAACTCTGTCCAAAATTTCAACTTTCCAAGGAGAAAACCTTTTCATTGTTTCTTTTATTTCCACATTGTCCTTTATTATGTCTGAAATCCCTAAACCCTTAGTTGGTGGGCAATAACCAATGTGCTCAGTAGGAAGAAAATTTGTTGAAATTGAAATGGAGGGAAGATACACTGATAGACCAGCTTCCTTCACTATATATAAACAACCTTGGAAAATGCATCCAAGTGCTTCTCCAATAATAGCTTCTTCTTTTCCATTAAAGTGGCACACATCATATTTACTACCTATGAAGTTGTCATCATGAACATCTAACTTCACTTGCAGATTAAAATGGACAAGCAGAGAACCTCTTTGATTTTGTGCATAATTATTTCTAGAGAGAATAGTAAATCCCAGAGGAGAAAAACAAATGGAATCATCCCCAGAGACTCTAAAACCAGGAAGAAATATTGTTCTCATAACAAGTGAATTCAAATCAGAACCATGAAACTTGTTATCATTTTTAGCAGCAGCAGAAAATCCACTTGAATAGGAGCCAAACAAGTCTGTCTTTTCTTTAAATGTGCAGTCATGAATTTGCTGAAGCACATTGGCCGCCACAGCTTTGTCTGGGAAAGAAACCACTTCACTTTTCATGTTCAAATCACTAGAACGAGCATTGCCAGAAGAATTAGAGTATACCACTTTGTGATTTATATCATACCCACCAACTCCCCAACCAACCAACATTCCAAGCCCAAATTGCTGACCATATGGAAGCAACTTCTCATATGAATAGTTCTTGTCAGGCACATAATCACCCAAGGAAATCACATAGATCACACCGCATTCATCAACCACAGCTAAAAGGGAGGTATGTGAAGCAACAACGAACCTTTTGAATGACCTCCTAAAAGAACCACTATGCTGATCAGACAACTTAGCCTTAATGTCACACTCTTGCTTAATATCTGTACCATCACTCAAGGAAAACTTTTCTGACCCTTTCATATCAAAATGAGGGTTAAGTCCACAAGCATGTGAAACATTTAAATGTGTCACAAGTTCACCAGACAATGCACCATAGAGAGCAATCAAGCCAGAAGAATTAAGACAAACAAGGAGATCATCAGAAAACTGAAAATCCATCCACTTATTTGCTAGACTTATGTTTATTCTTTCATCTAGCTTCACTATTGAAACCCACTGAATACCCCAATAGTCTAACCTAGCTACAAGAAGTAAATTTCTTATCCTGCCTCCTTGAATTGCATCATTAATATTTCCAGACAAATCATGCGGTAACATAAAAAAGAGCCCAACCAAGCAATATGAAGCACTTGAGAACACTCTTGGGCATTCATAGAAACCATTAACCTCAATACCAAATACACTAGAAAAACAATCAGAATTAGAATCATCTCCACACAAGCTCAAGCTTGACTGGTTAGACACATCACCTCCATCAAATATGTTAAATGAAACCACTTCTGCAGAGCAAGGAAATTCTGTATTCTTAGGGAACTTGCTCCAGATACTACCATCTAATACAGTAGTATCAATTTTAGTGAAAAACGACTCCAAGTATCTCTTAGCAGCAGGACCTCTCGGTAGTTCAACTCCACTATCTCCAACAATACCATTTATAGTCTGACCTTCATCACTCAGGCTGGAAGACTCTCCTACTTCTATGTTTTGAGCTAATGTAGCAACAGGCCCCCATTCCACCCACCTGCCTTGGCTAAAGTTCCCCTCTACTGCAGCTTGAGCAATTCCTCTGGTTTTGTTCAATTTGGGAAAAGCATGGATGGACACCCCACATCTTCCGGACACAAATAGAAATTCTCTAAATGAAGCATCACTGTGCTGATCATAGCTGTCCCCACAACGTGCCCATGCCAACGAGCTCACATCACTAATAAATGGGTAACTTTTGGACCTTGGACACTTAAGTTGAGCAGGATCAGTATCAATGTTGATTTCTGATCCTGAAGTGCAAGGTAAATCATTCACCATATCTGATATACTAGGCCTAGTGAATGCCTGGGAGGAAAGAGTCGATGAACCTGGACTGTGATTATCATTGTCATGGCAGCTTTCCGGAGCACTAGAATGTAATTCTCCTGCATAAAAAGGAAAGCAAATGCATATACCGCAACAGCTTAACAACACAAATCAGAAACATCTGTGTGACCACTACAGAACTTAAATCAACAAAAACGAAAATAGCAATCACCTTTTATCAGCGGAAGCAAAAGAGCTTCTTTTTCATAAGAATGCAAAAGCAGTATCTCTCTTGTGGGAGAAAGAAAAGCCTCACGAAATTCCGAGAGCGCAAGTGGAATATCGGAAGGTTCCCACTTATGTAACTTAAGTATAGCAGGATCATCACTGCCCATAGGCATACCCATTCTGCTCCTGATTCAACCAAACACGATTCAATAAAAGGGAAAAGAATCACAATTAAACAAAAACAAAAGTTAAGAAGTAATGATAACTGATAACTACACCTAAATAAAACTGCAAACAGTTTTCACGGTCAACATCAGTATTCCTAAGACCATCATAATGATCTAACAAGACTTGCAACGCCAAGAAACTTCGATAAGCGTAAATTAAGTTATTTTTTTCCAATTCTCTATAACACGCAAGATGGTGTTAAGACTTAACTATCTAAGTCTGTTTTCAATTTTATTTAATTTATTCATGCAAATAACCAAAATCGCAAGTTGAATCGAGCAGTGCAATCTGGTACATGCGGAACCTCGAAACCAGTCAGGATTCAATCAATTGAAACTAAACGATTATAATCTTTAAAAAATCCAAAAGAAAATATAAAATAAAGTATAATCAGAGAGAACTGAACATGAGAATTGAAGAGCAGCAGTGAAATTCGAATTTGCACAAAGGAAATGAAAATAAGAAGAATGGATAGAGAACCTGGATTGGGGCGATGATTAAGAAGATGGATGCATGGATACAGAGTGAGAGGTATCGTGTGAGTGCGCGTGTGTGCACGCTCCGATAGAGAGGGTTGACGACGACGATGATGATAGAGAAGAGTAACTGAGAACAAGAAAAGAGGTGCGTGCGTTCTTGGCTTCTTGCTCTCTCTCTCTCTCTCTCTGTCTCTGCTATTCTTTTTCTTCCTTCGCTGCTCGATCCCACTCACTTAACAGCTTTTTCGTTTCACCATTTTCATTTTTTCTCCCTTTTTCTAATTAATTTTCTCACTTTTAATCTTTTATTGTCCTTTTTCTTTCAATTCACTGACTGTAATTAATTAAACAGAGTGAATATCCGGCCGGCCTAATTTTTACGAAACAATATGAGGTCTCGAACAAAAAAAATATTAAATTTTTTTGTTTTATAGACTAAATTTAGTTAATATATTTGAATAATGTATTTAAAAAATATAATAAAAATAAAAATTAAACAGTTTTGATAATTATTATTAAAGATAACAAAATTTTTAATAAAAAAAGTATTAATCTTAGTTAATTTTTAATGTTCAAATTCATCCCTAAAAGATCACGCGATCTTCATTTTCGTCCTCAAATGATTTTTTTAATCAAATTAGTCCCCGAAAGATAAACTATTAGTCAAATTAATCCTTGCATGATGACATGACGCGTCACGTGGCAGGTCAGTGACACGTGTCACTTGACATATAAATTTTTTTTTCATTAGTCAAAATAGTCCTTGAAAGTCCAGACGTAAATCATTTTCATCTCTCAAATTTTAAAAATTAGTCAAACTAATCCTTATATAATTTTTTTATTTTTTCTTCATAAAATTATCTCTCTACTTTAATTCTTTTCAAAATCTCTCTTATTCTTTTCTATTCTAAAACCTTTTTTTGTTACATTACTACATTTTGCTTGGAATATATATATATATACTCAAAATTGAAATGTATGTATTTATTAACCTAAACAAAATTATATGCTCAAAATTAAAATTTATGTATGTTAACCTAAACAAAGTTATACCACTATTTTTTTCTATTACATCTTTTTTTTTCCATTACGGTTTTACTTATATATAGGAAGTAATAGTAGTGATACTTAGAGTCAAAATTCAAGAAGATCCACAAAATTTACTTCAATTCCAAACTTTACAAAATATTGAAAATTTGTTGGTTAATTATTATTATTATTATTATTATTATTATTATTATTATTATTATAAACGAATTGCTTCTTAAGTGTAATACGTGCAAACATCATATGAGTATATATATATTCTAGCAAAATGTAATAATGTAAGAAAAATGTTTTAGAATAGAAAAGAATAAGAGAGATTTTGAGAAGAATTAAAGGAGAGAGATAATTTTATTGAAAAAAAATTTTAAGAAGAAAAGATACAATTACTAATGTTTTGTTTATTAATTACATTTCTATTAAAATTAGTAGTATCAAAAAATATTTCAAATTTAATATTATGAAGAAAAAATAAAAAAATTATATATGAACTAGTTTGACTAATTTTTAAAATTTGAGGGATGAAAATGACTTACGTCTGTACTTTTAAGGACTATTTTGACTAATAAAAACTTTTTTATATATCAAGTGACACGTGGCATGCCACATGTCACTGACCTGTCACGTGACGTGCCACGTGTTACTGACCTGCCACATGGCGTGTCATGTCATCATGCCACGTGGCACTTAACATGACACATCATCATCCAATTGATGGAAGGACTAATTTGATTAACAGTTTATCTTTCAGGGACTAATTTGATTAAAAAAATCATTCAGAGACGAAAATGAAGATCGCATGACCTTTCAGGGACGAATTTGAACATTAACCCATACAAAAAATGTTATTAACAGATAGACTAATTAATCTCATAAAAATAAAAATTAGAAACAAAAAATATTTTTTTATTAAAAATTTCGTCATAATTGTCAATAACTGTTTAAAATTTTTTCTCTTAAAAATAACATTTATTGTTTGTCCGGAAATAAAACATAAGGATTTTTTCTGGTAGAAAAAATAAAATGTCAAAAATCTTTTGATTTTTTAATTAGCTTATGAAAAGTATCATGTGTACTATAAAAATAAACTATTAATTATTATTTATATATGTATTAGTTTATATATTTAAATGTATATTTTGTATTTAGTATATATTTTATACATATAATTAATTTAATACTTTATCTTTATATAAATTTTAATTTTAAAATAATAAATTTATTTGTTCATTTATTATTTTTCTCAAAATTTTAAAAATATAAAATATTAAAAATAAAAAATAAAAATACAAATCAAGTTTTTTCGTAACATAGGATATTAAGAAAAATCTTGTTAAGGTCTAAACTTTCTTTTTCCTGAAGCATATCTAAATCCAATACTTTTAATTAAGAGAAAACGAAAGTCTTACTATGTAAACCACATAAATGTCATCAAATCATCATATTGTGACTGTCATACATAAACAACCGAAGAACCACAACAGTAATAAAATACAGATTCATGTACTTACTAATCACATATTTACAACTCAATTCAGAACACAACACATCATTTCTATGTTATTTTGCATGAAGTATACAATACGAAAAATTATATTATAATTGTTCAAGTCTGATGTCATTTAGATAAAAATATCTTTAGAGACTTTGTCAACAAGAATACAAGATTAATTATTTTAATCCTTTTAAAAAATCCATTTTTATTTGTTTATTTTTTGGATAAAGTATCTTTTTACTCCTGAAGTTTATCAAAAAATTTAAATTTTATTTTATTTTAATTTTATTTAAAAAAATATTTGTATCAAATATATCTTTAATAACTGAATTTTTAAAAAATTATTTTTAAACAGAAAGCCCATTTAATAAGGTAGGATTATTGGAAGTCTACTAGTAGGTCTGGGGTTTGATCCCTCGTTAATTGTTCCTTTGTTAGTTTGTTATATACTTATATATCTCTTGGTTGGTATTTCAATTGTGGTAGTCTACATGACCAAAAAGAAACGCTTTAGTCTACACTCTACAGTGTGTGTGTGAGTGTGGTGCGTTTTACTTTTTTATAAGTACTCATGAGTTATGACCCCAAAAAATGTTCTCGCCTTCTCAATTGTGTGTCCTTTGCAATAGTATATACATTATTATAACTAATCAAATTGGGTCAAGTTGGGTTGGTGTAATGGTTAGCTCACTAGTCCGTTTAAGTAAATATTGGGGGTTGAAATTTTGCCTTGTGTATGCGGATGCAACAACTCATTGGCCAACGACAAACCCTAAAATAAAATTCAGTATCACAACGAATTAGTTTTTGACCTACCAATGTGAGTTAGTCTTACTAATTAACCTAAAATAAGTGTTAAAAGGGGACAAATTAATCATTAACATGCTAGATTGGATATATCATGAGAAACCAAAAAACAAAGGGTATACATTATTATTATGTTTAATTACTTTGCAAGTCTTTGTACTTTTTTTCTTTTCAATTGGATCTCTGTACGTTAATTTTTTTTCAATTAAGTTCCTGTTAACGTTAAACGTTAAAAAAATGTTAGTGAATTGTGAAATTACTTGTATACCCTTGGAACTCAATTGAAAAGAAAAAAAATATAGGGACCTAATTGAAAATTCAGTGAAACTATAAATATTCAAGGAAAGATATTTCTATAATCCCTATTTAATGATTTTACGTTATGAAAGATATTCCTATAGTCCTTTTTATTTTGTCACTATCATTCTTTTGCTTATTTATATACAAATTGTATTAAAAATACCTTCTTCTTTTTTTTTACTTTCAAAATACCTTATCTTATATGTAAATTTCAGTTTTCATCATTCAAGTATTTATTATGATCATGTAACATTTTATATTTATGTGGATTTATGGAATATCGTTTGTGTCTTTATCATATCATGATACACCATAGAAAATCACAAGAATATGTAATTTGTATTATTGAAATTTGAAATCTAAAAATGAAAACTATAGAAAACGTAGTTTTTATTGCAATACAGATAATATAGAAATTAGTTCTTGTGTTGCAACCTCCCACACTCTGAACTAGTATAAGATTAACAATAGTATTGATAACGGCTAATTTTCAAGTCGAGAAAGATTCTGAAAGAATTGACTTGAGTTCATCAGGTGTTCCAATAAGATATTCCTTTTCACCAAAAACTTCAATCAAAGCATGGTATCCTGCTTTCGAAACAAAAGAAGTCAGCGTAAAATCATCTTTGTGAGATCCATTCATCTCTTTGGAATTCTTCGGACACTTCCATATACATCTCTATATACCCATCACTAAAAATAAGAAATACATAATTATATTTAACACATTTCTATTCGCAGCTTTTATATGCAACACCTATATAACATATAATCTTAGATATACAACATTTCAATCAACCATGGATGTATTGAAACCATTATGATAAAAAACAATGAATAATCTTACCTCAATGAAATTAACAATGACATTCAAGTTAGATCCCAAAGCTGATAGCGCCTCTAAAACCATTACATTGAACCTGAGGAGAAGATAAACAAAAGCAACTAAGTCTTAGAACAATTCAAAAGTAATAAAATATCTTTTTTATCTTATTGAGGCATACAACAATTTTAACCACAACTATAATCCTAATCCACATTATTTAATTGTAATAATCTATATAAAATTAGTGACATTAATTCGCATCCTAATCCACATTATTTAATTGTAATAATCTATATAAAATTAGTGACATTAATTTGCATACCCACGAGAATTCTTGACATCTTCATCATTTTGAGAGGAATCACCAACAGCAACAGAAAAATCAGGTTGATGAATCATAGTGGTGACAAGAGTAGCATCTTCCCCAAAAATAACCATGGCATTACCAACAACAACTGGGGTAGCACCAGCAGGAGAATTACCACAAAAGAACAAAAATTAAAAATCTTAAACCCTTGATTCAGTTTTCTCACGCTCAAATTTCACCATTTATCCAGAAAATGGAATACACGAAGGAGAATTAGGCACATTGCAGTGAAATTTAAAACTCTAAAGACACGAAATTGAAAAGGCTACTTAAGAGAATTTTGTAATGTGAAGTGAGAAAGGGTGAGAATTGGGGATCTTTGAGAATATTCTTCCACTTCCCTTCCCCAAATAATATAGCCCATGCCCTATATCATGAAACTTGCGACCATGATATATGTCTATGGTAAAATCTGAATCCCTATCACTACATTAAAAAAAGAGAAATAGAATCCTAATAAAACAACATCATCACAGCAACAACAACTAACAATCAACAATAAACAAAATTTATCATTAGCAAAATTAATGTATATTTTAATTTACTCTTTAACAAAATCCATGCACAGAGATATCCATATTATAAACCCTAAATCAACCATTATCAAAACAATCCAGAAATCAATTCCAAAAATAGATATTCAACCAATGTAATTTTTATAAAAAAATAAAATTAGCATACACATCAACTTTTAAAACTGAAAAAAAAGCCTTTTTTCCTCACCTGTTTTTGTTCGAGTGCAGGGAGATGGAGCAGACGCACAATGTGGGGATGGGAGGCCAGGAGCTACGAGGCTCCCATCGGTATGGCGCAGCAATCGTGATGGGCTTCACCGCGACGGACGGCGACGGGAAAATGTGCTGACCACCTCTGAACGGAACAGAGTAGAGCAGACCGGCGCACAGAAAAGGTGGCGACGGATGGCAAACCACCAAGCGTTCCTTGCAGAAGACCCCAACGACGGATGATGACGACGACCCGAAAGAGGGGAAGCAGGAGACGACTTACGCGTTCTCCACAGAGAACCTTAGGGTTTCTTTTTTTCCTTGGGATAAACTGCAAGGGGTGATTTGGGTATTTTGGAATAATACATGTTTGTTTAGCTAGCCACTCTAATCAAATGATAAGAATATTCGTTTTTTACCAAGAATATTCTGCTAACTTTAACATTATACACACGGTAGGGATTTAATTGAAAAAACTTTACGTATAGGGACCTAATTGGAAAAAAAGTATAGGGACCTAATTGAAAATTCGGTGAAACTATAAAGACCTGCAGAATAATTAAACCTTATTATTATTATTATTCCAAATCTAATGTTATTTAGACAATTCATTATTTACATGCATATATTGATTTTTCATATATATTATTTTAAGATAAACTGATATAAACGAAATTGAGTGTAATTTGCTGCCTTATTTTCTTATTTTTTAAATTAAAAAGTATATTAATGTTATTGTATTTTTCTTAATCGTAGAAACAAAATAAAATTTAAAAATAACTATTTATCAAAATAAATATTTGTTATTCAATATTTATTTATAAAAAATAAAAGTAAATACTTTAAAATAGGTAAAATAATCATCTGAAATCGCATATTATTTTGTGAGAATATAGTCGCAATACTTTGGTTATAATTGTGCTTGACAACTATCGATTCCTAAGTTAATTTTGGGGATTAAGACCTACTTGATTTTAGGATAACGAAAAGATTAAACTCGTACAAATTAAGTTAGGCTTCATTGTAAGTATAATACTCGAAATTAGTGTCAAACGTTAGCACAGATTTACTCGTGGATTTATCGGTGGATATGGCAATAAATTTGTCGCGTAAAAAAGTTATTGTTAGATTAGATTTTTCGCCGGTAAAATTCATAATTAATTGAACGCTACATTTTGGTCATACGCAATGCATTACCGTCAGATTTATTCACCAGTAAATCCGACGATAAATTTGATCTAAATTCAAAATGTGCAGCCCTCTCCCCTCACATTCAGGAACACTCTTCTCTTTTCCCCATTCTCATCTCTCTTCTTTCTCCCTTGCAACTACCTTCGGCAGCCCCTTTGGCCACCTTCCACCAGCGTTGCCCACCTCTGTTCTCCTCCAAAGTGTGCGTGAAATCGCCTGTATCGTGTTTTTTTGTATCAAACGAAATTGCTTTCTCTGTCTCTACCACCGTTGAAAGAGCTGTCGCTGCCACTTTCTCTGTCGCCAGAGTTATGTCTCTCCTCTGTCGTCCAGGTAGGTCGCCCTCTACGCCGGCTACCCCGTCGACCCATGTAACGTCAAAGACGGGTCCATCGGACCAGCAATTCACCATGGTCCCAAACTCGAACTGGGTGCCTCCTTCTACTACGTCCCCTGCAGATGCAACGACGATATCGACAAAGCCCGCGGTGGGTGATTCGTCTAATTCCCCTGAGCAGGATGCCCCTCCACCATCGTTTGTCATCTGGCTAAGGGTTTGAACCAATGGCATGCAGTCGTGAGTTTAATTTTTTAATATTAAGTTAGTTTATCTTATATGTTTGTTAATGTGAGGTTTTTTTCTGACAGGTTTGCACCAAATCTCAATGCTTGCATATAGGAGATATCTCAGGTCATTAAGTCCATTTACGACCATCCGTGGTCGACCTACACACAGATCCCGGCTGAGACCAGATATTGTTGGTTTCAGAAGTGGGCGATAAGAACCTAATTTGGTTTGAATTAATTAACTGTATTTGAACTGTATTTTATTCCGACTTACTAATCTTGATGAATCACTTTGTGCAATTGAAATTCATATGGGATGCAGAACATATAATGTCATGATTAGGAAGATCTATGACTACTGGGCAGCCAAACGACATCAGCAAATGATGAGCGACGTTCGTCAAGGAAAAGACCACCTGACATCGTGAATCCATCCAAACATCAAGCGTGAACTATAGGCCTATTTTAGAGATAACGACGGGTTCAAGCGTCATTGCCTGACGAACGTCACTAGCAGAGTTTCACCCAGGTTGTCGAGGTATGTGGGTGGTTCGGCGACCTTCATCAATATGTAGACCAGAATGGTAAGAATGTCGGCATTGTTTAATATTTTAGTAGTTACTTGAATTAGTTTTTTAATTTTTTCATCTACTTTATAAGAATGTAATTGATTTATAAGCATTCTTGTTTTGAATATGATATTTGTTGTTAGCCTTATTCTGTTGATATATAATTATATAGTGTATGAACTGAACTGAGCTGAGTTGATATAGAAATGCTTCGTTGGTTTAATTTCCTTTTTGATTATCAAGTTAATTAATTAGTTAATAGAGTTTAGTTAGTTTAATTTTTTGTTTTAGTAAATTTAGGTGGTTAGGATATGTTAGAATAGGTTAAATTAGGCTCTGAGATTGTTGAAAATGTTGGATTATTGAGCTGTTTGCTGATTCTTGCTACTGAAATTATTTGAAAAATGCTTGACTGTATTAATAATAATTGAGTTGTTTGTATATTACCTTAACAATGATTGACAAAATTAATAAGTTGAGAAGGATTGATGGATATTTAGTTTGGATGGAACCCTTCAAGAGTGGCTAAATCCGAATTTTAGGGGAGACTCTATTGAAATTTTTATAAGATTTTCAGTGAAATTGAAAAAATTAAAATTATGTTTTCAAAGTTAGAATCAATATTTCTTGTATTTTGGTTCATATATATTTGCATGTCATTGTTTAATTTGTTCGTTTATTTTATTACTTGGTTGATATATATATTAATTTGTAGTCTAAGTCGTTGGATCGTGAGGCGACACAGGCAGAAACCTTCAAGTATACCCATACTTTGAAGATAAACAATGAGAGATTTGTTGACGAGCGGTCTGTGGCCCATTATACGAGTTTAAATTAATCCTAACACTACAAGAAATTTTCATAATAGCGACCAACAAAATCGGTCCCTATTAGCGACCGATTTTGCGACCAATCAAACTTTTCTAGGATTTAAAAAAAATCAGTTGCTAAATTGGTCGCTAAATTTCAATTAGCGACCAATTTAGTGACCACCCACTCTTGGTTGCTAAATTGGTCGGTAAAATAAAAATTAGTGACCGATTTAGCTATCGATGACAAAGCCAATCTAGTTGGTTGCTAAAATCGGTCGCTATTTTTTAACCTAGCGATCAAATTAGCAACCAAAACAAAAAACAAGCTTTTAGGGTATGTTAGCGACCAACCACTATTAGCGACCGATTTTGCGACTCATATAAAACAAGCTTAATAGTGGTTGGTCGCTAAATCGGTCGCTAAGAAGTTGGTCACTAAATCGGTTGCTAAATGTTAAGATAGCGACCGATTTAGTGACCAACTATAAAATACTAGTTTTGAAGCAATCGCTAAATTGGTTGCTATTTTATAATTTAGCGACCAAAATAGCAACCGACTTAAAAATATGTTAATAAATAGTTGGTCGCTAATCCGGTCGCTAAGGTAGCGGGCACTAAATCGATTGCTAAGGATTAATATAGCGACAGAATTTTGCGACCAACTATAAAATCTTAGCATTAGAGCAATTGGTTCTTAAATAGAGACCGAATTTGCGACCAACTAAAAAATAAAAAATACAAATTAATTAGTTGCTAGATCGGTCACTTTTTTAAATAATAGGAACAAACTGGATTTCAAAATAAATTAAAAAAATCCATCACTTTTCAACCCTAACCCAAAGCTCTCTTCCCATACAGCGTCCCTCTCGTCGCCTCCCTCGCTCTCCGGTGGAGTGGAGAGAGAAGTCACTTTCCATTGAGTCCTAGTCGGTGGCGTTCTCATTGGAGCCATTCTCGTCGGTGCCATCTCTCCTCCTTGAGTCTTTATTACTGTCTTCCCCTCACCGCATACTTTCTCTATTCGTTCCGCCATTATCGCAGATCGTCGAATCCTTGTCCAAATCTATCGTTGCTTGCATCGCGTCGTTCTTTTCTCAACGTCGCCTCCTATGGTAAATTCTTCTCCGATAACAACAACAACTGTAACACCCTCACTATCAGAATGTCACGCTTCCAGCTACGCTACTCTGATAGCAAGAAGTATTACGACGACTTCATATACTTAATAATAAAATAGGAGCCTTTGACTCAAAATCATATCACTGTTCTTTTTTAAAAGCGGAAAAAGAATACTTTTTAAATAAAACAAAACAAGCATATACATGCACAAAACTTCTTACTCAAGTAACTTATACATATTATATACATGCAAATCATACAAACTCCTATCCCTTTTACATAATATAATATTGATGGCGAGGGGTAAATAAATAAAAGCTAAACAACATTATCAACTAAGTGAAACGCAATACAACCCTTCATGAGCTTTTTCATTCGTTTCCTGAAAAGATAAAGCTGTAGAGGGAGAAAGCCTAACCACACGGTCTCACCACAGAGTTTCAGAATTGTCATAACAAGATATTTAAAGAGAAATCTATTTTTTAAGCTCAGTGATTATTGTTCGTCCTTTGAATCTTTTAAAAACCAATCCAAAATACTTTTTTTTTTCCAAAAATCAATATTTAAATATCAAGAAATCCAAAATCTTTATTTTCTTATAAGAAACAATCAACACAATCATCAATTCAGTACCAAAACTCATTCTCAAAAGTAGCACACCAGGACAAACACAGGCAAAACAGACAAGGAAAGCACATGTTTAGGTTGCAGTTACAACAAATAGTTTAGGTAGCAGTTAATAACAATTTAACAATTAGGCAAATCAAAACAAATTCAAACCCAAGCAAAGCATACAAATGCATATGATGCATGCTTGTCCTATGGCTAATGAGCTCATCTGTCGGTTATATAGCCAACCCAACAAGTCCGGTTTGCTAAACCTTTGGACTGTCCCCCGACGCGCATCCTGAAGAGTCTATGCATAGCTTTTTTTCATGTTATAAATTGCTCAATCAAGCCACTGCGTCTACCCAAGGAAACTCATGTCTCATTTAATTCAAATTCATAAGCCATATGAATAATTTGTTCAACATTCATCAATATCTAAGTCATTCTCAATATCATCATCATTCGTCAATCCATATCTCATTTTCAAATTCATTTAAAAATCATATTTCAAAGTCAATCTTCATCATCCTCCTTTCCATTCTGTTCATCAACAATCCCAATTCAAAACATAATTCTTTCTTTTCTAATAAATCAATCTTAAAACATATAATTTTTAAAACCAAATCTTTTTAAATAATTACTTCAAATGAAACTTCCAATTTTACAAAATTTCGACATCTCTTCTAAAACTCGGACTCTTCCACCCTTTTCGGATCCCATCCAAACATTCCTCAAACCCTTTTTCAACCATTTCCAAATCTCAATCATTTTCCAAAATTCAACCAGTTCTGATATCAAATTATTTTCAAATCCAACCATTTCCAATAATAAATCTTTTTCAAAACTAAACCAGCTCAAATATAAATCATTTATAAAATCAAACTAATTCAAAATTAAACCGCTTCCATAATTAATTCATTTTTATACCTCAAATCATTTCCAAAGCCGATTCATTTACATTATCAAATTAACTTCAAAACCAAGAAAAACCACTTTTCATAATAATCAACTAAATAACTTTTCAAACTAATTTCTTTTCAACAATCACACACCACTCAAGCAATCAAGCAATCAGTCATTCAGTCCAGTAACAACCACATTCATAAGACAATCATAATCACAGACATATGTTTCTCACATTAATATCTATTTATAACAACTCTGTAAGATAAAATAAGTTTTAAGAAAACCCATACCTCGATAAGTCGAAACACATAAACCTTTTTTCTCGACCCGAAAAACAACGACAACCGCGACCTCAGCTCCACTCACTTCCACCACAATAGAAGCAACCTTAATCGCAACATGTGGCCCTGAAGATTAAATCCTAAAACATTAACGTCGCAAGAATCTTAACAACATACAACAGAACAGCAACTAAAAGAGTTCGAATTTGAAACAAGGAATAGCTTACCGTACTAAAGAGGAACGACTAAACCGAGTAGCCGCAACGACAACAATACTCGCTGTAACAACGGCTAAGAGCAAAGGCGGCGGTAGCGGGATAGTGGCTCCGACGACAGCGTACAACAGAGAAACTCGCGGTGATTGTATAACCTGACGCATAAAACCTTAGCAACAACTCACGGTAGAACCAACTTAACAGAAAAGAAGATCTGAGACAAAATTAGAGCTTACCAAGCAAACCTAAGCTTCAGTGGCGGTTTATGGTGGCAGCGGCGGCGGCATGGAGCTCCGGCGACGCAGCAGCAAGCATAAACGGCGGCGGACAGATCGACGAGGGTGGCCATCCTTCCAACAGCGGTGGTAGAAAATGAACAACCTCTCTCTCTCCTTGCGGACTCTCTCCTCTGCCTCACCCATGGACGACGGCGACGTTGGCTCCCTTCGGCGACGACGGCGGCGCGAACAGTAGTCACGATAAGGTGGTTTAGATGATTTTAATAAAATTAGGGGTATAGGGTATTAATTAAAAATTTAATTTAATCCCTTAAAATTATATTAAAAATATTATTTATTTATCAATTCAATAATTGACTTTTAATTAAGTATTCTAATTTAAAATATAAGATAATCTAATTAATTTTCTTTGTTTATAAAAATTAAAGTATTAAATCCCAAAATTTAAATTATTTAAACCAAATCATATAAAATTCTTATTATTTTACATTTGCTAAACTTTATAATTTGAATATAGAAAATAATTCAATAATTATAAAATCAGATAAAATCTTAAATTATTTTAAACTCAATTAATCAAAATTTATTTTAATTATTTTTAATAAAATAATTTCAGGGATTAAAATACTTAATGTTAAATAAATCTAAATTAGCTCTTAATAAGATCTTCTAAAATTTATAGGTCTTAGTGTTTGTTTGGGCATCATTATTTTAATAAAAAAAGATTTTTTTTTAATGAAAAAAGATTTTTTTTTATTTTTTGTGTGTTTGATAAATTTTTAGTAGTAAAAATAAAAGCACTAGAAAAATAAAAAAATATCTTTTTTGAGAAACTGTAATTTACATCTTTTTTTAAAAGATCTTTTTTTCTTAAAAAAAAAGATATTTTTCATGTAATAAATAAACAAAAAATACTTTTATATTGTTATATCCAAACATAATTGATAGATAAAAAGATCTTTTTAGATGAAATATCCAAACATAAAATTACTTTTGTTTTTTCATAAAATCTTTTAAAAAATATAACTCAAAAAAGATCTTTTTTTAGAAGCTCACCCAAACAAGTCCATAATAACAATCTTCCAGTTATGCTGATTTTCTCCTGTCAAAGTAGTTCAACTTTGTATCTCTGATTTTAATTTCTCACTATAATTCTAGAGAATGTCTCTGTATTTTTATTTTGATTTGGTTTTATCTATTAGGATATTAATTATTTTTGTTAAATTAACACAAAATACAAAATAGCTCAATAATAAGTTGAATTTGGAAGTAGAAGCTACGCTCAAGTGAAACGTGAGTTTCTTCATGGCGTGGCTCTTCTTCGCTCAGGGGAGACTCCTTACGCCTCTCACTTCACTTCAATCGTAACTACATTGCGTTGTCTTCTATTAGGTTTGTTCCTCTGAGATTCACTTTAAATTCTATAGATCTAAGCTTCGAGTATTGCTCCACCATTGCAAATTTGTATTTCATTGCTAACCAGGTGAGTATGACCATGCATTTTTTTACTTGCGATATACTTTTCGCGATCCACGCTAAATTTTATATTATTTATTTAAGCATCAATCTATTTGATGACATTTAATCATTAAAAATATCATTTTCTTTGAGCTATTCCTTTAAAATATTTCAAACTATTGAGTATTTTTCTTGTATTATTTTTTTTCTTGAAATTTCAAGCAGAAAGGAGTAGAATCTCAAAGGTTGGAATTAGGTAACCCTGAAGAGTTCTTATGAAGAACTTGAAAGTAAGAAAAGGAAGTATTTCTTCTACAGAACCAAGTGACAGATTTAGAACAGAAATTGCAAGTGGCTACTGATAAATTATCAGCCAAAGTAATTATCCTCCTAATCTTACCTTTATTTCCAACCAATTTTAAAGGAAGACAAAAAACTGAAATAACAATATTTGCATCCATTTCAACTTCGCAAGTCGCATAAAATGAATAATATCATAATTCAAACTCCTCATAAGGCCAAAGTATGATTTTCTGAGTTGATGTTTTGGAAAGATTTAGCCATTTTGAGCTCGTGTGTTGACTATTGTAACTAGTCAAAGTAATGCCATTGTAACATAGTATTTAAGTACAAGAGATTAATGTTTATAGTATGATTAGAATGAATAGTTTTATGTGTCTCATATTGGCAGAAGAATATATAATTGAATGTCTGTAGAAATATACAAAAAATGAATGAATTTGTTATTCAAATGTGCTATAAAAATTTCGAAAATGTAATGTTTGCTATTATGTTATAGGGTGCTGAGTGAAAGAGCCTAGCAGTGGAAACGACAACAATATCCAACACAAGAACAATATAGAAGCACTCACAACACAATATGGCAACAACTATAACAAGCAAATATAGCAAGTAAAGCAATAACAAGAACACACCAAGATTTTAACGTGGAAAACCCCCTCAATGTGAGAGGTAAAAACCACGGGTCGTCCAGCCAAAACATCAATGCACCAAAGCTCACAAATAATAGGTAAGAAGATGAAATATACCCAAAAAATAGAGCTGATATCGAAGCCAATTTCTCCATCTACAGATCTCCAATTAAAATCTCCACCGTTCAGAATGAAGAACAAGATGTGAAGAATCTACAGTTCAAATTTCACGTCGATCCAACGGTGAAAGAATGAGAAACGGCCGTTCCAAAATTTCTGCTCTGCGTAAAAACGAGAAACCTAATTTCTCTCTTGCGAAACCAATTTCTCCTACTGCAAATCTCCAATCAACACTGAGGGTGTTGAACCTAAAGAAGAGATGGAAGTTAAGTCCAGGGACATCGGATCAACCATTTCAACACCATCAAAGAGAAAGAGCAAGAAAAAATCAGAAGCAACAACTTCTCAAGCATCATCTTCTTCTTCTGAGGCACATATTCAAACAACTATTGTCCATGCTTCTTCTGCCATGAATTTCAAGTCTATTTTGGGAGTATCTGGTATTTCCATCATCTTTTAATAATCTTATTTCAAGTCCATTGATTTTTAATTATTTTGTTGCATTTCCACCTTGTTTTTTATATGCAAAATTTGGAACTTGTAATTTATGACCTGACAACTTTTTTTTTCAAACCTAATTGACAAATTCTCTTCCTTACCTTTTCTTTGTATATAGTTGATTTGAATAAGCCCCTTGTTTTCCAGGTACAGGCACAATTCCTATTCCTCACATCTTTCTGACATGTTCTCCATGTCTTGTCTTACAAGAGACTTCAATTGTTGTATAGGTTTGATTTTTGTTTTTAGAACTTATATATGACTTTGGTAATGATTTATTATTTGATTCCAGGAGACTTTTTTTTGTTCTTTCCCTTTTTTTTTTTGGGGTTTCAAAGGTTTGTGGACTGAAGTGGTCTTAGATAACCGTAAGTTAGCATCTGGAGGAAATGATAACAGAGTATGTATTTGCAAACTTCATCAACTTTCTAGCTCCCCTTTATACTGTGTTACTCCTTTGATTTTCATGCATTGGTACACTAGTAATTTCCTTTATATGTTTGCAGTTACTTGTTTAGAATCAACACTCAACTCAGCCGGTCCTGAAGTAACGCAATAGCGTGGACTCCTTGCATTTGGAGGAGGAACTGCAGATAAATGTATTCGTTTCCGGAATACAACCACAAACTCACACTTAAGCTGTATGGATACTGAAATTCAGGTAAAAGTACTTGTCCAAAATCATTTTCATAATATCTAGTTGATTTTGTTTTATTTTTTTTTTATTTACTGCATGACTGATTATTGGGTGGAAGCACTATGAAAAATACATGTCTGATGTTGACGGGTATTTTTGAAAACTCAAACTATGAATGGATCACAATTTATCAAATCAAACCAACTCTATGAAAAGTGAAATTAATTAATCATCAATAGAATTGAAGACTGAATGATTAATCATTAATGAAATGTTAATAGAGGGGAGGGATCATCAATTATGTAATATGGTGACATTCATAGCATCAACTTTCATAAATCGAGACAAGGATAAAGGCGATTCTTACCCCTTCCTTTCTTTTATTCTTACCCAGGGGTTAAAAAAGTTAGTGCCAACATTTACAACAAGAAGAATTAACAGCAACTGCCAATTTCAATTTACATCTCAGTAAAAAAGACTACACCAAGCTTGTTGGTGATAACAAGTGTCAATTGCGTGAACAATTAATAACACTTGTTTTTCTATTCACTTATATGTTTCTTGGATTGTAATCTTTTTATGACTAAATTGTGTAATAATTTTCTGTTTCTGCTCCTATATTACTCACTCGTTTAATGACATTTGAAATCTAGAATATATTTTGTTTATTCATTATGCCTGGATAGAAAGGGTGAACTTGACTAAAAAAGAATATTTATGAAGATTTTTAGTCAATTGCTCGATTTTCATGTTAGGTGTTAATGTTTCTAAAATAAATAAAATTTTATTAGAATTGAATAAGAATAAAAAAGCTCTTACTATCTAGGATATGGTATACCATGCATAAAATAAGCTTTTCAATTAATATGGTTATTTGGAAATATTTATGCTGTCAAGTCTTTTGTTTCAATTCAATGCAAAGTAAGATAGCTCATTTTATTTGGGATAACAAAAATATTTTTTGTTACTAATAATGCTTGATTGCCTAATTAGCAATCGATTTAGTGATTGAAATGTTGGTTACTAAAATACAGGTCTCCATTTAGTAACTGAATTAGAAACTGAAACATTGGTAAACAAATTAGAGACTGAAATACTGATTGCAAACTAGCGACTGATTTAGCGACCAAAAAATTGGTCGCTATTTAGCGACCAATATACTCAGCAATCAATTTAGCGATAGAAAAATTTGGTCACCATTTAGCGACCGATACTCTATGATGAAGGTTTGGTGTCCTTGTTAAAAAATTGGTCGCTATTTTTTAATTAGCGACCAAGGTTTTAGCAACCACCAAAATCAGTCGTTATTCTGGTAATTTCTTGTAGTGTAATTTTCAATTTTATTTGATTTAAGTTAATTATTTAACTATTATCCTAATTATAACTAACGTGTGTGACGCAGGAGGAGTGCACTCAGAGATTGCATTGGAAGCTGCGACCCAGCAATCTCAGCTGCCTAGTGGGGTCGACGAAGTCAGCTTCGAGACCTCAGTGGTGGATCCTGATAGGATTTGGCGTGGACCGCCTTCGAACCCCACAAGAATCGCCGCTTCAGGTTGGGGTCGTTCTTTGCCAATGGCCTTCACTCCTCGCGTTGAGAAATTTTTTTGCCTCTACCACTGTCACCAGTTGATCCCAAGAAGTTGTCTACTTGAGGGAGGTGGTGCAGAAGCTAACATAAGAGCTTCACCAGTAGGCAGAGCAGTCTGAGCAGAGGTATCAAGAGATTCTTGCACACGTTGCTGTCAGCTCAGACCTGACAGAGAAGCTGGAGCAGCTCAATCGATTGCAACAGCAAATGGAGAAGTATAACCAACAGATGCACGTTGGAGGTAGCAGGGCTGTTGGTTCCAGTAGCAAAGCTGTTGGTGGGGCACGAACAGCAACACCTACTCCTCCACCTCAGTAGGGGGACCACGACGTCGCCGTCGCCGACGACGAAGACTACCGGGGTCTGTAGGATTTAGGGTTTTATGCATTTTGTTTGTCTACTTTATTATATTCTACATTTGTGACATTTTATTTTATTCAGAGCCTTTATTGTTTAATAAAATAATTTGTTGATTTCTCGCAACTCTAATATTTTGCTAACAATTTTGTTAACAAGAGTCTATTAATTGTGGCTTAACTATACCAAAAAATTAAAAAATAAAATTAATATTACCATAGGATTTATCGTCGGATTTAACTTGGCACCTAAACACATGATACGGCACCAAAATTACCGTCGGATGTATCTGTCAATAACCATCAATACAATCTCGCCAAATTCATTGAAAAGATTGATGAAAAATTAGTCAGTAATTAGTGTCGGACATAATAAATCTGCCGGTAAATAGTTTCTGACGACATTTGTACCATTAATCCAAGGATAACGGTAATCTTTTTAGCGACAAATTTATTTAATTAAACTGACGATAAATCAGCATTTTTCTTGGTGTGTATGTTATAAGGTGATGAGCGGATAATTTATACGCTTTTTGGCATTATTTTTAGGTAGTTTTTAGTAAGTTCAAGCTACTTTTAGGGATGTTTTCATTAGTTTTTATGTTAAATTCACATTTCTGTACTTTACTATGAGTTTGTGTGTTTTTCTATAATTTCAGGTAATTTCTGGCTGAAATTGAGGGACTTGAGCAAAACTCTGAAAAAGGCTGACAAAAGGAATGCTGATGCTGTTGGAATCTGACCTCCCTGCACTCAAAATAGATTTTCTGGAGCTACAGAACTCCAAATGGCGCTCTCTCAACGGCGTTGGAAAGTAGACATCTAGAGCTTTCCAGAAATATATAATAATCCATACTTTATTCGGGAATTGATGACGTAAACTGGCGCTCAACGCCAGTTCCATGTTGCTGTCTGGAGTAAAACGCCAGAAACACGTCACGACCCGGAGTTGAACGCCCAAAACACGTTACAACTTGGCATTCAACTTCAAGAGAAGCCTCAGCTCGTGGATAGATCAAGCTCAGCCCAAACACACGCCAAGTGGGCCCCGGAAGTGGATTTATGCATCAATTACTTACTCATGTAAATCCTAGTAGCTAGTCTAGTATAAATAGGATAATTTACTATTGTATTGGACATCTTTTGATCACTTTAGATCTTAGGATCATCTTGGGACGATTAGTTCTCAGATCATGGGGGCTGGCCATTCGGCCATGCCTGGACCTTTCATTTATGTATTTTCAACGGTGGAGTTTCTACACACCATAGATTAAGGGTGTGGAGCTCTGCTGTACCTCAAGTTTCAATACAATTACTATTACTTTCTATTCAATTCTCTTTATTCCTATTCTAAGATATTCATTGCACTTCAACTTGATGAATGTGATGATCCGTGACACTCATCATCATTCTCACCTATGAACGC
>NC_029774.3:115080974-115081258 GCF_000817695.3 Arachis duranensis | reverse complement strand
GTAGTAGAGGACGTGTTAGTAAAGGTTGAAGGCCTTTACATCCCTACTGATTTTATAATCTTAGACACTAGGAAGGAAGAGGATGAGTGCATCATCCTTGGAAGACCTTTCCTAGCCACAGCAGGAGCTGTGATAGATGTCAACAGAGGTGAATTAGTCCTTCAATTGAATGGGGATTACCTTGTGTTTAAGGCACATGGCCGTCCCTCTGTGACACAAGAGAGTAAGCATGAAGAGCTTCTCTCAGTTCAGAGTCAAGAAGAGCCCCCACAGTCAAACTCTAA
>NC_029774.3:115078220-115079789 GCF_000817695.3 Arachis duranensis | reverse complement strand
CATGCAACAAGTCGGAATCTTAATGGTTCAAGAGTTCTATGCTAATGCATGGATCACTAGGAACCATGATCAAAGTATGAACCCGAGTCCAAAGAATTATCTCACAATGGTTCGGGGGAAATACTTAGATTTTAGTTCGGAGAATGTGAGGTTGGCGTTCCACTTGCCCATGATGCAAGGAGATGTACGCCCCTACACTAGAAGGGTCAACTTTAATCAAAGGTTGGACCAAGTCCTAATTGACATATGTGTGGAAGGAGCTCAATGGAAAATAGAATCCAAAGGCAAGCCAGTTCAACTAAGAAGACTGGACCTCAAGCCTGTGGCTAGAGGATGGTTGGAGTTCATTCAACGCTCCATCATTCCCACTAGCAACCGATTTGAAGTTACTGTGGATCGGGCCATCATGATTCATAGCATCATGATTGGAGAAGAAGTAGAAGTTCATGAAGTCATCTCTCTAGAACTCTACAAAGTAGCCAAAAAGCCCTCCACCTTGGCAAGGCTAGCTTTTCCTCATCTCATTTCCTCCACCATGGTTAGGCTAGCTTTTCCTCATCTTATTTTCCATCTATGTTACTCAGCTGGAGTTATCATAGAAGGAGACATCTCCATTGAGGAGGATAAGCCCATCACCAAGAAGAGGATGGAGCAAGCAAGAGAGACCCTCCACGGATCTCAAGAGATGCATGAGGAAGCTCATCATCAAGAAATCCCTGAGATGCCTCAAGGGACGCACTTTTCTCCCAACAACTATTGGGAACAACTCAACACTTCCTTAGAAGATTTGAGCTACAATGTGGAACAATTAAGGGTGGAACATCATGAGCACTCCATCATTCTCAATGAAATAAGAGAAGATCAAAGAGCAATGAGGGAGGAGCAACAAAGGCAAGGAAGGGATATAGAAGAGCTTAAGGACATTGTTGGTCCTTCAAGAAGAAGACACCACTAAGGTGGACTCATTCTTTGTTCTTATTTCTTTCTTCTTTTCGTTTTTTATGTTGTGTTCATTTATGTTTTGTGTCTCTACTTCATGATCATTAGTGTTTAGTAACTATGTCTTCAAGTTATGAATAATTCCATTAATCCTTCACCTCTCTTAAATGAAAAATGTTTTTAATCAAAAGAACAAGAAGTACATGAATTTCAAATTTATCCTTGAATTTAGTTCAATTATATTAATGTGGTGACAATACTTTTTGTTTTCTGAATGAATGCTTGAACAGTGCATATTTTTTATCTTGTTGTTTATGAATGTTAAAACTATTGGCTCTTGAAAGAATAATGAACAAAGAGAAATGTTATTGACAATCTGAAAAATCATGAAAATTGATTCTTGAAGCAAGAAAAAGCAGTGAAAAGTAAAAAGCTTGCGAAAAAAAATGGCAGAAAAAAATAGAAAGAAAAAGAAAAAGCAAGCAGAAAAAGCCAATAGCCCTTAAAACCAAAAGGCATGGGTAAAAAGGATCCAAGGCTTTGAGCATCAATGGATAGGAGGGCCCAAGGAAATAAAATCCAGGCCTAAGCGGCTAAATCAAGCTGTCCCTAACCATGTGCTTGTGTCAT
>NC_029774.3:115077101-115077780 GCF_000817695.3 Arachis duranensis | reverse complement strand
TTTTTCTATAATTTCAGATAATTTCTGGCTGAAATTGAGGGACTTGAGCAAAACTCTGAAAAAGGCTGACAAAAGGACTGCTGATGCTGTTGGAATCTGACCTCCCTGCACTCAAAATGAGTTTTCTGGAGCTACAGAACTCCAAATGGCTCGCTCTTAACGGCGTTGGAAAGTAGACATCCAGAGCTTTCCAGAAATATATAATAGTCCATACTTTATTCGGGAATTGACGACGTAAACTGGCGCTCAACGCTAGTTCCATGTTGCTGTCTGGAGTAAAACGCCAGAAACACGTCACGACCCGGAGTTGAACGCTCAAAACACGTTACAACTTGGCGTTCAACTCCAAGAGAAGCCTCAGCTCGTGGATAGATCAAGCTCAGCCCAAACACACGCCAAGTGGGCCCCGGAAGTGGATTTATGGATCAATTACTTACTCATGTAAACCCTAGTAGCTAGTCTAGTATAAATAGGATAATTTACTATTGTATTGGACATCTTTTGATCACTTTAGATCTTAGGATCATCTTGGGACGATTAGTTCTCAGATCATGGGGGCTGGCCATTTTGCCATGCCTGGACCTTTCATTTATGTATTTTCAACGGTGGAGTTTCTACACACCATAGATTAAGGGTGTGGAGCTCTGTTGTACCTCAAGTTTCAATACAATTACTATTA
>NC_029774.3:115073409-115074374 GCF_000817695.3 Arachis duranensis | reverse complement strand
GAGGAATTCCGTGAATAATGGGACACCTCAGAGGAAGGAAGTTCTTGAAATTGATGCTCTGAATGCCATATTGGCTTAGAACAAAGTGTTGACTCAGTAAGTTAACATGATTTCTCAAAGTCTGAATGAATGGCAAAATGCATCCAACAGTACTAAAGACGCAGCTTCTGAAGAAGCTTATGATCCTGAGAACCCTGCAATGACAGAGGTTAATTACATGGGTGAACCTTATGGAAACACCTATAACTCATCATGGAGAAATCACCCAAATTTTTCATGGAAGGATCAATAAAAGCCTCAACAAGGCTTTAATAATGGTGGAAGAAATAGGCTCAGTAATAACAAGTCTTTTTCATCATCTTCTCAGCAACAGATAGAGAATTCTGAACAAAGCTCCTCTAATTTAGCAAATTTAGTCTCTGATCTGTCAAAAGCCACTTTCAGTTTCATGAGTGAAACAAGATCCTCCATCAGAAATCTAGAGGCACAAGTGGGCCATTGACAAACCCCAATGTGACGGTTTATCTTGTATTGATTTTAGGGGATTTTATAACCTTCTACCCACATTTATTCAATGAAATAGCATGGTTTTGTATATTCTCCTTTAATTGTGCTTAAGAGTGAAAACATGCTTTTTAGGACTTAAAGTAGCTAAATCTAATTCTTCTTGATTCCATTAGATGCCTTGATATGTTTGTTAAGTGATTTAAGGTTTAGGAGGCAAAGATTGGATCAAGGGAATGAAGAAAGAAGCATGAAAAGTTGGAGAACTCATGAAGAAATGAAAGAACCGGAAAGCTGTCAAGCCGACCTCTTCGCACTTAAACGACCATAACTTGAGCTACAGAGGTCCAAATGATGCGGTTCCAGTTGGGTTAGAAAGCTAACATCCGGGGCTTCGAAATGATATAAATTTTGCCATATGTTGCTTCGCGTTCAGGGGCGCGCACGCGCACTTTGCGCGC
>NC_029774.3:115067804-115072982 GCF_000817695.3 Arachis duranensis | reverse complement strand
ACTTAGGATTTCTTGAGTCACTAGTGTCCAATTGATTGATAGTTGATAGCCATTAACTCTAGCCTTCATTAATCCAATTAGTGGAAAGCTAGGATTTATGGACTAGGATTGATATAACTCACTTGACTTTTCTTTGTTAATTGATTTAAGGATGACTAAGTGGGATTAATCCTTGCAACTACCATACTTGTGGCTAGTGATAATGATGAAGACCCTTGACAACCAAATCTTGCCAAGACCGTTTTGTTAATAAAGTTTTCTTACCATTTACTATTCATTTTTCTCATCTAAAACCCCAAAATAAATAAATCCATAACCAATAACAAGAACACTACCCTGCAAGTCCTTTGAGAGACGACCCGAGGTTTAAATACTTCGGTTTATAGATTTTAGGGGTTTGTACTTGTGACAAACAAATTTTTGTATGAAAGGATTATTGTTTGGTTTAGAAACTATACTTTACAATGAGAATTTAATTGAGAAAATTCTAAACCGTCAAAAATTCAATCGTCAAAATGGCGCCGTTGCCGGGGATGTGCAATGGTGTTGTGTTATTGGTTGTTGTATATATGTGAATAGTGTAAATATCTTGCTTTTTTTTTGCTTCATTTGCTAGTGTAGAATTTTATTTTCCCTTTCCACCATGAATTCTCACTTTGGCTATGAGTATGGTTCCAATTGTGTTATAGGTAATGAGAGCTTCACTGAGGAGGTGTATCAAGGATGGAACAATCAAAGGTGGGAGGAGCCATACGCATATGATCAATCTTCATGGCAACAACCTCCACCAATACACTATGAAGAAGAGCCATCCTATGATGCATACCAACCCAATGGCTATGGTGAACCACCTTGTGATTTTCAAGAACCACCAACATATGCCTATGAACCATATCCTCAACATGAGCCGCAACCATTCTCACAAGCCCCTCCATACCAAGCACCTTCCTATGATCCATATCCATCATATGACCGATCATCCACATCATATTTTTATGACCGTTATGAGCACGAACCTTTAGAACCACCACAAGCATATCAAGATCACCACAAAGAACCACCTCAATGCACACCATCTCCACAACCTTACCAAGAAGAACCACCTTCCTATTATGAACCCTCTCTCCAAAATGATGATCCTTCTTACCCACCACAAGCATCAATAAACGATTCTCTTACTTTGTTACTTCAAGGACAAGAAACCATGAAGCGGGATACACTTGAATTTGTGACCAACTTGACCAAGGTAATGCCCACCTTAGCCTACCGATGTTTGAATGCTCAAGGTACTCCCATGATCCCATGTGAAAAGGCAAAAGAAGAACAAAGCATGAAGGAGACATTGGAAGATTCGGTGGGGGATGGAGGATACCATTTTGTGTTGGAACAATTGGAGGAGCCAATGATCATTGAAGAAAGGGAAGAAGTGGTTGAAGATCTAGGGGATGTTGAAAGCCCATGGGAATGTAGCATCATGGAGCACTCTCCCAAGAAGCTTGAAATCGATGTTGAGGAGGGTGCGCAACCTCCAAGGCATACCATCATTGAAGACTTGAAAGAAGCTTATCGAGAGATGGATTCAATCATGGATGAATTCCTATCTACAATCGAATCCTCCCCCATTGGACATGAAGTTGGAGCTATAGGAGAGTGTGTACAACCCCCCACGGAAAACAAAAATGGTATGGTGTATATCGAAATTGAAGAATACGAAGAGGTTGATCAAGAGATGAATTCATTCATCGATGAATTCCTATCCAAAATTGAATCACCTCTCATTGGGCAAGAAACCGAAGCTCTTGAAGACAACACCAAGCCAAGCGAAAAAGGGGAAAAGGTTGAAATTGAAGAAGCTTGTGAAGAGGTGGAAACAACCAAAGAAGAGCCTAAAGAAGTAGGCCTTGCATTGTCTAAATGTGGGGAGGTCTCCCTTCCCAAATCACCATCCAACACAACATTCAAGTGGGTAAAACTCTCATCCCTAAGCTTCACTTTCTCACTTGAATATGGTTTAATTGAATATGATGGTCAACTTAGAGCTCTTTGTGGAGTTAAAAGTATAAGAGAGTTGTGTAGTGGTTGGAAATGTCATTTTAAGCTCATAATGGTTGCAAGTCCAAAATTCAAGAGCAATGGTTGGTATAGAACCAAATTGCATGGGTCTAGGAAGTTGTTTGGAAGCTTCTTTGAGAATTCCAAGGCCATACCACCCGGATGGAATAATGACGATCAATCTAAGGACGGGTGTCAAAACAAAGTATGGGATCCCGGATCGCACAATGAAAATCAAATTTGGGAGCTCATGGTTTATGGAGAACTCCATCAAAGCTTGAAGATATTGAAATTGAAGAATGGAGCTTATTGGAGATTCAAGCATTGGTGGAAGTTCCAAGATGAGTACAAGCACAAGCCACCTTGATAAGAAGCTCCCCATAAGTCTAACTTAAGGACAATAAATAAAAGTGCTAGGTGGGAGACACCCCACCATGGTAAACTCTGTCCATTCTCTTTTAGTTTTGTTTAATAAGTGAATTGAGTTGCCATTGTAAGTAGATTCTCATTTTCATTTTTATCTTTTGTAAATATTGGTAGAATTAGTTTTTATTGTTTTATTGAGTTTAGTTAGAAGTATAATATGATAAATAAGGTTTTAGGGTGTTTTGGTAGCTGTTTGGAGGATTGAAAGGCTTGGATTGGTGCAAGAACTTAAAAAAAAAAATTTGAAAAAACTGACCACCATCCACGTGTGCGCGCACATGACGCGTACGCGCACCTGAGCATTTTTCGACCACCCACGCGGACGCGCACTGTACGCATACGCGTGGATGCCAAATTTCACCTCCAGCCAAAAACCCGAGAGTTAGGCCTGCGCTGTGCGAACATTGGGCCTAAGGCACAAGTCTATGCACGCGTGCGCGCACCTGGCGCGTACGCGCACATGATCTTAAATTCGCAATGCACGCGCACGCACACTGTGTGCGCGCGCGTCGATTGCACAATCTGCACCCCCGGTACTTTTACCCGAGAGTTGTGCCAGACTTGGGCCGACATTATGCCTCCGGCCTAACTCGATGCACGCGTGCGCGCACCTGGCGCGTACGCATCCTTCAACCAATATGCACATCGACGCGTAAGCACGCATGACGCGCACGCGTCGGTAAAAAAAAAAAAGAGTTTTTTTTTCTCTCCTTCCATTTTCTTTTGCTTATCACATTCGCATACTTCTACTCTTCCCATTTTCATTTAGTTTTTGTAGTATGTTTTCGTTTTTTTAAGTCATTTTAATAATGGTGTTGCATCTTCCTACTCAATTGTTGAGGATTCCTTGCATTATTTTGGTGCTTCTTGACTTGTTTGATATTGTTGGGTGATGAAACTTTTAAATCAATGCCTCATCTTGTATGACTCTTGTGTCTTTGTGTATTGATATGTCCTCATATTGTCTTTCATGACCCACTTCTTCTTGTTTGATCTTGATGCTCAAAATGATTTTCATGCTTTAAGCTTTACTCTTGCATCAAGTATCATTGATATGCCATTAGCTTATATTGATTTCTCACTCACATGTTGTAGCTACCATGTAGTAGAGAACCATACCTTTACTTGGCATTAGCCCCCGCCTATGTTCTATTTGCTTTGATATCTTTGTTATAGGCTTAATTTTCTTTCCTTTTCTTTCCTTCTAGGTTGGCCACCAAGGAGGGAGAAAGGAAAAGCTTTCGTAGGGGGCAACAAACAAGTCATCCGCACAACCTTTTGAAGGAGCTCATCAATTGTAGCAACCCGTCCACCTTGCTCTTCTTTGCATGCACCGAGGACGGTGCAATCTGCAAGTGTGGGGAGGTCGTCGACCGAACTCCATGGGTAACAATTTTCTTTTTCAACACCAATGTTAGTTAATTGTTGCATTTGCATGATAGGTTGCATGTTAGTTAGAATTTGTACATATTTTTACCACTTCTTTCTTATTAAGACTACTTGGTTAGGATGATAATTTCCTTTCCAAGCAACTATTTTAGGGCACCCTACCAATTTGAAAATTTTTTGTTGAACTTGTTTGATAGAATTTATTTTGGAACATGGTTTTTGAGCTAAGAACACACGCATGTGAGTTTTGAGCCTAATTGTGTGGTTACATCTTATAACCACCTATTTTCCATTCTTGTGTGCATTATTCTCTTTCTATGATTGTAATCTTTGATTTGTTTGATTCTTTATGTCCATTATTTTATGTATACATGCATTTATATGATTGAGGCCATCACTTCATTAGCTTACTTACCCAAAAAAGCCTTACCTTTTATCTTCCTTTGTTAGCCAACTTTGAGCCTACACTTAACCCACTTATTCTTATTTTAGCACATTACAAGCCTTAAAGCGAAAAACAATAAATGTCCTTAATTTGGATCTTTGATTAGCTTAGGCTAGTGTGTGTGAGTATCATCTAAGTGTGGGAACCTTGGGACATTGGGTGAATAAAAGGGTAGTTTTGTATTATTATTGAAAAATATTGGGAATTGGGTACATGCTCATGTATTGATCAAATGTATAGACCTTATGCATTGATGCTCTTGTATATAGAAAGAAAAAAAATGAGAAAAACAAAAGAAAACAAAATAAAAGAAAAAAAAGAAAAATAATATGAAAAAGAAAAAAGAAAAAAAATAGAAAAAGAAAGAAAAAGAAGAAAAAAAAGTAATAAAAAGGGGACAAAATGCCCCAAAGCAAGGTCCAATAAAATTCAATGCATAAATGTTGTGAAATGAAAAGAAATTGCATGAGTATGTGAAAAAGTGAGAAATGGGTAGTTAGGTTAGCTTTGAAATTGTATAGGATGTCATAGGTTAGGTGGGAAGTTTAAGCTTATCAAAGATTCAAATTTCAAACTCACTTGACCAAATATGCATCCTACCTTAACCCTAGCCCCATTACAACCTAAAGAAAAGACCTCATGATACATGTATGCATGCATTGAATAATTGTTGATTGTTAGATGAAAAACAAATCTTGGAAAGCATGATTAGGGGAGAATTGAGTAAATCAACCCCAAACACCGAGCGACTAGAGTGCAAACACTTCCGGTGAGGGTTCGATGCTCAATTCCTTGATTCCCGGCTTTCATGAGCATTCTTCTTGCAAGTCTTCTTGAACTTCACTTTTATATTTAAATTGGTAGGA
>NC_029774.3:115067461-115067679 GCF_000817695.3 Arachis duranensis | reverse complement strand
GATTTTTGCATTTAGTTGCATGCATATAGTTTCTTTGCTTTGAATAAGTGTCATATCCCTTATTTCATTCTTGGTTTAGCATGAGGACATGCTAAGGTCTAAGTGTGGGGAGGTTGACAAACCCCAATGTGACGGTTTATCTTGTATTGATTTTAGGGGATTTTATAACCTTCTACCCACATTTATTCAATGAAATAGCATGGTTTTGTATATTCTCC
>NC_029774.3:115065112-115066337 GCF_000817695.3 Arachis duranensis | reverse complement strand
CTCATGCTTTTCCCTTTTGCTGTAAGAGACAGAGCTAGAATATGGTTGGATTCACAACCTAAAGACAGCCTGGACTCCTAGGAGAAGCTGGTCACGGCCTTCTTGGATAAATTCTTTCCTCCTCAAAAGCTGAGCAAGCTTAGAGTGGATGTTCAAACCTTCAAACAAAAAGATGGTGAATCCCTCTATGAAGCTTGGGAAAGATACAATCAGTTGACCAAAAGGTGTCCATCTGACATATTTTCAGAATGGACCATATTATATATATTCTATTATGGTCTATCTGAATTTTCGAAAATGTCACTGGACCATTCTGCAGGTGGATCCATCCACCTAAAGAAAACACCTGCAGAAGCTCAAGAACTCATTGACATGGTTGCAAATAACCAATTCATGTACACTTCTGAGAGGAATTCCGTGAATAATGGGACACCTCAGAGGAAGGAAGTTCTTGAAATTGATGCTCTGAATGCCATATTGGCTTAGAATAAAGTGTTGACTCAGCAAGTTAACATGATTTCTCAAAGTCTGAATGAATGGCAAAATGCATCCAACAGTACTAAAGAGGCAGCTTCTGAAGAAGCTTATGATTCTGAGAACCCTGCAATGACAGAGGTTAATTATATGGGTGAACCTTATGGAAACACCTATAACTCATCATGGAGAAATCACCCAAATTTTTCATGGAAGGATCAATAAAAGCCTCAACAAGGCTTTAATAATGGTGGAAGAAATAGGCTCAATAATAACAAGCCTTTTTCATCATCTTCTCAGCAACAGATAGAGAATTCTGAACAAAGCTCCTCTAATTTAGCAAATTTAGTCTCTGATCTGTCAAAAGCCACTTTCAGTTTCATGAGTGAAACAAGATCCTCCATCAAAAATCTAGAGGCACAAGTGGGCCAGCTGAGTAAGAAAGTCATTGAAACTCCTCCCAGTATTCTCCCAAGCAATTCAGAAGAGAATCCAAAAGGAGAGTGCAAGGCCATTGATGTGATCAATATGGCCGAATGCACAAGGGAGGAGAAGGACAAAAATCCTAGTGAGGAAGACCTCCTGGGACGTCTCTCAAGCAAGAGGGAGTTTCCTATTAAGGATCCAAAGGAATCTGAGGCTCATATAGAGACCATAGAGATTCCATTAAATCTCCTTCTGCCATTCATGAGCTCTGAAGACTATTCTTCCTCTGAAGAGGATGAAGATGTGACTGGAGAGCAAGTTGCTC
>NC_029774.3:115063633-115065046 GCF_000817695.3 Arachis duranensis | reverse complement strand
CTGATTTCATAATCTTAGACACTAGGAAGGAAGAGGATGAGTGCATCATCCTTGGAAGACCTTTCCTAGCCACAGCAGGAGCTGTGATAGATGTCAACAGAGGTGAATTAGTCCTTCAATTGAATGGGGATTACCTTGTGTTTAAGGCACATGGCCGTCCCTCTGTGACACAAGAGAGTAAGCATGAAGAGCTTCTCTCAGTTCAGAGTCAAGAAGAGCCCCCACAGTCAAACTCTAAGTTTGGTGTTGGGAGGCCACAACCAAACTCTAAGTTTGGTGTTAAGACCCCATATCCAAACTCTAAGTTTGGTGTTGGGACTATACAACATTGACCTGATCACCTGTTAGGCTCCATGAGAGCCCACTGTCAAGCTAATGACATTAAAAGAGTGCTTGTTGGGAGGCAACCCAATTTTTATTTATCTAATTTTTATTTTATTTTATTGTTATTTTGTGTTTTATTAGGTACATGATCATGTGGAGTCATGAAAAAATATAAAAATTAAAAACAGAATTAAAAACAGCAGAAGAAAAATCACACCCTAGAGGGAGGACATACTGGCGTTCAACGCCAGTAAGAAGCATCTGGCTGGCGTTCAACGCCAGAACAGAGCATGAATCTGGTGCTGAACGCCAGAAACAAGCAACATTCTGGCGTTTGAATGCCAGGAATGTGCCTTGAGGAAAGCTGGCGTTGAACGCCAGTAACAAGTATGGAACTGGCGTTCAACGCCAGAAACATGCTACACATGGGCGTTGAACGCCCAGAGTGTGCATCATCTCGGCGTTTAAATGCCAGAATGGTGTGCAAAGGCATTCTACATGCCTAATTGGTGCAGGGATGTAAATCCTTGACACCTCAGGATCTGTGGACCCCACAGGATCATCTCAGGATCTGTGGACCCCACAGGATCCCCACCTAACATATTCCCACCTTACCTCCTAATCCTATAACACTCTTCCCCATGTCACACTTCCCAACAACTTGAATCTCTCTTCCCAATTACCCCCTTCACCACTCACATCCATCCACTCTTCCCTATAAACCCCACCTACCTTCAAAATTCAAAAACACTTTCCCACCCAAACCCACCCTACATGGCCAAACCTACCCTCTCCCCTTTCCCTATATATACCCTTCCATTCTACTTCATTTTCACACAACACAAACCCCCTCTTCTACACCTTGGCCGAAACACCATCCCTCACTCTCATCCATATTTTTTCTTCTTCTTCTTCTTCTTCTTCTCTTCTTTCTTCTCTTGCTCGAGGGCGAGCAATATTTTAAGTTTGGTGTGGTAAAAGCATAATCTTTTTTGTTTTCCATTACCATCAATGGCACCTAAGAACGGAGAATCCTCTAGAAAAGGAAAAGGGAAGACAAAAGCTTCCACCTCCGAGTCATGGGAGATG
>NC_029774.3:115062177-115063168 GCF_000817695.3 Arachis duranensis | reverse complement strand
AAGAAGAGGATGGAGCAAGCAAGAGAGACCCTCCACGGATCTCAAGAGATGCATGAGGAAGCTCATCATCAAGAAATCCCTGAGATGCCTCAAGGGATGCACTTTCCTCCCAACAACTATTGGGAACAACTCAACACTTCCTTAGAAGATTTAAGCTACAATGTGGAACAATTAAGGGCGGAACATCATGAGCACTCCATCATTCTCCATGAAATAAGAGAAGATCAAAGAGCAATGAGGGAGGAGCAACAAAGGCAAGGAAGGGACATAGAAGAGCTTAAGGACATTGTTGGTCCTTCAAGAAGAAGACACCACTAAGGTGGACTCATTCCTTGTTCTTATTTCTTTCTGCTTTTCGTTTTTTATGTTGTGTTCATTTATGTTTTGTGTCTCTACTTCATGATCATTAGTGTTTAGTAACTATGTCTTCAAGTTATGAATAATTCCATTAATCCTTCACCTCTCTTAAATGAAAAATGTTCTTAATCAAAAGAACAAGAAGTACATGAATTTCAAATTTATCCTTGAATTTAGTTCAATTATATTAATGTGGTGACAATACTTTTTGTTTTCTGAATGAATGCTTGAACAGTGCATATTTTTTTATCTTGTTGTTTATGAATGTTAAAACTATTGGCTCTTGAAAGAATAATGAACAAAGAGAAATGTTATTGACAATCTGAAAAATCATGAAAATTGATTCTTGAAGCAAGAAAAAGCAGTGAAAAGTAAAAAGCTTGCGAAAAAAAATGGCAGAAAAAAAATAGAAAGAAAAAGAAAAAGCAAGCAGAAAAAGCCAATAGCCCTTAAAACCAAAAGGCATGGGTAAAAAAGATCCAAGGCTTTGAGCATCAATGGATAGGAGGGCCCAAGGAAATAAAATCCAGGCCTAAGCGGCTAAATCAAGCTGTCCCTAACCATGTGCTTGTGTCATGAAGGTCCAAGTGAAAAGCTTGAGACTGAGTGGTTAAAGTCGTGATCCAAAGCAAAA
>NC_029774.3:115060954-115061990 GCF_000817695.3 Arachis duranensis | reverse complement strand
AGTATATTCTCTTCTTTTTATCCTAATTGATTTTCAGTTGCTTGGGGACAAGCAACAATTTAAGTTTGGTGTTGTGATGAGCGGATAATTTATACGCTTTTTGGCATTGTTTTTAGGTAGTTTTTAGTAAGTTCAAGCTACTTTTAGGGATGTTTTCATTAGTTTTTATGTTAAATTCACATTTCTGGACTTTACTATGAGTTTGTGTGTTTTTCTGTGATTTCAGGTAAATTCTGACTGAAATTGAGGGATTTGAGCAAAACTCTGAAGAAGGCTGACAAAAGGACTGCTGATGCTGTTGGAATCTGACCTCCCTGTACTCAAAATGGATTTTCTGGAGCTACAAAACTCCAATTGGCGCTCTCTTAACGGCGTTGGAAAGTAGACATCCAGAGCTTTCCAGAAATATATAATAGTCCATACTTTATTCGGGAATTGACGACGTAAACTGGCGCTCAACGCTAGTTTTATGTTGCTGTCTGGAGTAAAACGCCAGAAACACGTCACGACCCGGAGTTGAACGCTCAAAACACGTTACAACTTGGCGTTCAACTCCAAGAAAAGCCTCATCTCGTGGATAGATTAAGCTCAGCCCAAGCATACACCAAGTGGGCCCTGGAAGTGGATTTATGCATCAATTACTTACTCATGTAAACCCTAGTAGCTAGTCTAGTATATATAGGACATTTATCTATTGTATTAGACATCTTTAGTCTCAGTTTTGTATTATTCTTCATCTTAAGAGGCTATTGATCACGTTAGGGGGGCTGGCCATTCGGCCATGCCTGAACCTCTTTTACTTATGTATTTTCAACGGTGGAGTTTCTGCACACCATAGATTAAGGGTGTGGAGCTCTGCTGTACCTCAAGTATTAATGCAATTCCATTTTCTTTTATTCAAATCTCTCTTATTCTTATTCCAAGATATTCATTCGTACCCAAGAACATGATGAATATAATGATGAAAGTGACCCTCATTATCATTTTCAATTATGAACGCGCGTGATTGACAACCACTTCCGTTCTACATGCAACA
>NC_029774.3:115053532-115060834 GCF_000817695.3 Arachis duranensis | reverse complement strand
GGACCATTTTCACTGAGAGGATGGGATGTAGCCATTGACAACGGTGATGCCCTACATACAGCTTGCCATGGAAAGGAGTAAGAAGGATTGGATGAATGTAATAAGAAAGTAGAGATTCAAGAGGAGCACAGCATCTCCATACGCCTATCTGAAATTCCCACTATTGATCTACATAAGTATTTCTATCCTATTTTATTTTCTGTTTAATATTAATTTTCGAACTTATCCATAATCAATTATTATCCGCCTGACTGAGATTTACAAGGTGACCATAGCTTGCTTCATACCAACAATTTCTGTGGGATCGACCCTTACTCACGTAAGGTATTACTTGGATGACCCAGTACACTTGCTGGTTAAGTTGAACGGAGTTGTGACCACACATAGTTGTAAACCATGGTATTGGCATCATGTTTTTGGCGCCATTGCCAGGGAAAGAAAAAGCAATGAATTTTACAAAATGCAATAACATATGAATCACAATTTCGTCCACCATAAGGTTATTAATTGAAAAATTTTATAAAATTAGGAGGTTTGGATTCTTAGTATATTTATTTTTATATTTATTAAAAAAGTTAAAAATATTTGCTAATAATAATTTTAACATGTGTCTTTAATATATTTTTAACTAAAATCCTTAATTTTTTTTTTTTGTTTGCACCAGAGTATTTACTAAGACGAAAATCTAATGACTAACTTTTTAGGTAATATAGAAGTATAAAGTGGATGATCCTTTCAAACAAACAAGTTCTATTTTCATCCTCCAAGATGAATCAAACACAGAAAAAATAGTTAAAAGCCAGAGATCTTTATCCACGTGTGTCAACTTGCGTTGGTCTAAAATCTTTAAGTTAATTATTAAATTAAGGTTGCATATAATTAGATGGAAAAGTATAGATAGACAATGAGAATACTAATCAATGTGAATAATGGATACGTAGAATATTCAATTCAATAGGTATGCAAATGATTATGTTCATTATTTTTAATTTAATGGTTATTTCTTTTGATTTGCTTTACTCATGCACAGTTAACAATGGCTGGATGTTCCATTCACTAGGTGTGCAGATGGTTATCTGGTTTAGGAGGTAATTTGAAAATTGAGTATTTTTTACTTTATTGGATCAATTCTAAAGTCCATTGTTCATATTGTTTATAAAAATCATTGTCTACCTAGTAAAACTCTTATTAGATATATTCAACTAGAAATTAATTTCACACGGGGAGTGCTAGGTAGACAATGACCATCTTGAACAATATGAACAACGGGCCCTAAAAATTAGCCCAATTAAACTACTAACACAGTATACCCGTATACACCCCCTTCACTAAATCCTAATTTTAATCATCTTAATTACTACCATCATAATCATCCCACACACTCCCCCTTTTTTTGACCTAGCAGTAAAAACTTTTCCCCTTCCCCACTATTGAAACGGCATTCACAAAGGAGGAGCCTTCCCCTACCCCCAATTGAAACGGCATTGACGAAGGAGGACCTTTCCACAGCCGGCGCTTCGTCTCCACTGCATCTCGTCGTCCAGCCGGCCCCTCGCCATAGCAACTATCCTTCGGGGCGCCTCCATTGTGAAGACGAGCAGCAACAGTCGAACCCCCTGTCGCCATCGCGTGTACGTCGCTCAGCCACCACCCGCATCGTCTTTTAACGGCCAGCTCCCGAGCTTGAAGTCCCTGTGTGTTCGCGTCGCTTGGAGTCTTCCTCCGACAAAACCAGAGCAACCGTGGTGTGTGTATGCTCACCCCCATTGAAGGTAAGTCCCCCGCTAGCTGTTTCTTCACGGATTAGATGTTCCTAGTATTTTTTATTTTTTGGTTGTATTGAAGGGTTTTACTGCTTATAGGAATTGTTGGGTCTGTTTGACTTCTTGAAGTGTTTGTTAACATAAGAAAATTGAAAAGAACAATGACCCGTACATGTTGTTGAGGAGCCTATTTTTCGCATCTTGTTTTTTAGTGGTTGACTGAATTTGGGTTTGTTTTGTCTCCGGGTATTAGTAAGTTAGCAATTGGTGTGAAGCACGTGCTTAAAATTTGTTGCTTTATGAGTTGTTTAGTCACTGTAAGTCGGATGGTTATTTTTATACGTGAATGGATGGTTGAATTTTTTCACAATTGTTTGAAATTTGGTTGAGGATGGTAACCTTTTTTTCCTTCCGATACCTCACCTAAAAGAGTGTCACATGTGAATAACTGTTCATTCTGATTAGGCATATTTGATTTTGAAGAAATAGGTTTTAATTAGTATCATGTTGGTTTATTTAAGAAAAAAATTGTAAGTATAATTTTGAAACAATTTACATTTTTCTAGTCTCAGTTGAAAGTGTATTATACATTTTCCTCATATGTCTAGTTGTATTTGATGCATTTGATTGGATAGGATCTAAAGGAAAGTAGTTTTGGCATTGAGTTTGACCACTTAAAGACTCTATTTACATGCTGATGACCATTTTTGTCTGCCATCGCAATCAATATTTGGGAACATTCTAAATATTGCCGCTTTAGATTTTAAAAACAGTTAGTAAGTCAGTAAGAATAGTCCTTTTGACACATCAAATCAAAATAAACAGTGCGAGAATTATACTAGATGAATGTTAAAAATTTAGGGTTGTGAAATGATCTAAAGCATTTAGGAAACAATTTTTATTGTTACTAATCTCTAGAGCCTATTAAGCAAATTATATTATGACTTGTTTTGGTTCCTTTCGTCATCGGAAGTTCAATTTTGATTGCTTCGCTTCCAAGGACCTTGTTTCACTTGATTTTTTGTTCTTTGCCTGTTTACTTGTACTGTGCACGACTATTGTTGTTTTGTTGTTGATTTTCATTTTTTAAATTACAACACAGTTAGTAATATCACATGGTTCATGGATGCTTGGATTAAAGCAAACAATATAAAATTTGTTGGAGTTTGGTGATTGATATTTTAGAATTCTTTTGTTTATCTATATTTGGTTCATGTGATTGACTTTTAATTTCTATGCATTAGGGATGTTCCATTTTGTAAGAAACCATCAATGCAGAAAGAGAAGGCTTTTTGTCGTGGATTAACTAGATATGAATTAAATTGGGTGTAAATACTAAGGTTGCATAATTTTTTATGGCAAAATATTTATGACTTTATTATTCTAGATCATGGATGTTGTAAAAGACTCGTGTTAAAATTTTAAGAATAATACATATTTATATAGAAATAATATTTTTTATGCGTGTGATTTTTTTTAAATCATGCGAGTGGACAATTATACTAGATGAATGTTAAAAATTAAGGGTTGCTAAAAATTTCTAGTGCCTATTAAGCAATTTTTATTATGAATTGTATTGGTTCTTTTCGTTATCGGAAGTTCAATTTTTACTGCTTCCTTTCTAAGGACCGTGTTACACCCAATTTTTTGTTCTTTGCCTATTTACTTGTGTTGCGCATGACTTTTGTTGTTCAACTGTTGATTTCCTTTTTTTTTTTTGAAATTACAACACATTTAGTAATATCACATGGTGCATTGATGCTTGGATTAAAGCGAATAATATGAAACTTGTTGCAGTTTGGTGATTGATTTTTTTGAAGTATTTTGTTTATCTATATCTGGTTAATGTGATTGACTTTGAAACTCTATACACTATTGTTTCGAGGGTTACCTGAAACTGTAGGTTGATCTCGGATGAGATCTTCTGTACTGGTCGGAGCCGACGTGTCCGGCAGGTGTACGGCGGCCGGAGCTGGTGTGTCCGACTTGTTGGACTTGGTGGTGGTGCTGATCCTTCGTCCCCGGAGGGTGGGGGGTACCTGCAAGGGACTCCGATGCTTAAGTTAGCAAGGGTATTAAGCAGGTATTTAGTAGAATCAGAGTATGAGTTATACCTGGGTGCTCCAGTGTATTTATAATGGTGAGATGTGGCCTTCTGTGGATAAGATAAGTTAGTTATCTTATCTTATCTTTATCTTTAAGTGAGGTCATCTTTATTTTTAAGGGAACCGCCCTTCTCTCTGTAGGCTTGGGCCACCTTTTGGGGCGTGTTCCTTTATTTGGGCCCTTTGTTTGGGCTTTCTTATGACCTGGCCGAGCTCTTTGAGAAGAGGTCGGGTTGTCCTGACCTGAAGAGGTCGGTCGCTTTGCCTGTAGAACATCCCGGGTCGGACAGCTCGACCCAGGGTATGAACAGTGCCCCTGCTTGAGCTCGGTCTTCTCTTTTTGAGGTCGAGTCCTTGACTTCGGTCCTTCTTTGGTGAAGCCGAACTCAAGCATTTTGTTGATTCCTTTGCAGCAGCTTTTGAATGTAGAACGTTTCCTCTAAAGGCGCGCGCTTTTATATCGACATTTTTGGGAACGTGCGAGGGTTTAATGCTTTCCTTAATTTTAGCATTAATTGCCCCGTTTCCTTTTGGCTCTTTATTTTAAATCTCTTTAATCAAAAAACGGTTTCTCTTCTTCACTTCTTCTCCGTAACTCCTCCCTTTACTCTCTCGTTTTTCTGTTTCTCTCATCTGCTCTCTGTCTTTCGCTTGCTTCTCTACTTTTCTTGTGTTTATGCCGTCGCTTGGCGTTCTTCTGAGCAGCCTTTATCCCTGCGCTTCCACTCTTCCTCGACGCTTCTTTCATTTCCAGGTTAGTCTCATTTTGCATTTTGTTTTTGGCTTTTGCGATGAAGTTTTCCTTTTGATCTTCTTTTTGAAGAAAGTTTGGATTTTTCTGTTTTTATTGTGCTTGACTTTGTTGCATGCTCCGGAATTTTCTTTGTTTTTGGTGTGTACCTTTTGCTGCTTGGATCTTTTTCTTTTGCATGTTGCCGCCGTTTCTGTTTGTGCCTTGGCTTTGATGATTTTTGCTTGATTTTGAAAAGTTTGTGCCTTTGCCATTTTTTCATTGGCCTTTTTGGTGTTCTGATAAACTGTAGCAGTAGTGTTGATAAACTGTAGGAGCATTTGCTTTTCCTGATAGACTGTAGAAGGGTGGATTTTTTGCGTTTTTCTCTTCTTTTTGCTTTCTTTTATGGACTTTATTCTGATGAGTGCCGAGATGTATATTGTAGAAACGATTTTGAGGACCCTTCTTGTTTACTGCCTCCAAGGGATGCTCCAAGACTTCTTCTCTTGAGTCTTGGGGTTTTTCCCTTTTTTGGTTAATCCGTCCGTTTGAGATGTTTTGACCCATGTCCGGGAATCAAGCCATCGGTGCCGAGTTCCCCCATAGTGAAGAAAGCGATTCCGACACCTCGGGTTCGCCTGGTGGATCCTCATCCTGCTTCTGCCATTCCATCTGCTGCCCCTCCAAGTAAAAAACAAAAGACGGTTGAGCCCTTCGACCTTAATGCCCCTGACTTCAATGCCATCGAGTTCATAGATCAACAAATTGGGCCCTATGGTACCCTTTCGATGGATGATGTGTCCATCCTCCATCATTTGGAATTTATGGCCCGGAATCTCGTGCAAATGGTGTTTATGGCGGCCGCTATACACCGGACTGCTCAAAGTCTCCCTCTTCATGCCACCAAGGCATTTATGGAGGAGGCAAAGCAAGAGTTTGACCGGATGAAGGGGCTAAAGGAGGAGCTCGAATTAAAGGTGACCAAGTTAGAGAAAGATCTAGAGAATGAGAAGGCGAGTTCCCTTTCATTGGCGGCTTCTTTGAGGTTAGCCGAGGACACAGCCCTGATGCATAAAGATAGTTATGTTACAACTTATCGGGAGGTGATGCGTCTGAGGGGGGAGTTGGACAGTGCTCGAGAGGATTATTCTGAGCTCCAAGGTCATCTTGTCGGCAGCGTGACTGCTGCTTACGAGAACCTGAAGGAGCAAGTTCGTGTCATTGCTCCCGAGGCCGATCTCACCCTTTTCAGTTTAGACAATGTTGTCAGAGATGGCAAGATTGTCCCTGATGACGAGGGTGATGATGATGCTGATCCTCCTCCTGTGTCTTCTGCCAAAGTGTCGACTACCTCTGCTCCTCCGGTTGTACCTGATTCGGATTGCCAGGTTCTGAACCGGGAGGATGGAACTATAGATGCCGTACCTATTGAGACTCGTCCTCCTTCTCCCTGTCCTAATACTGCCAAAGATGCTCCTGATGCTTGCTGATCTTTTTCTGGGTTCTTATGTTTAGTTGGCCCGGCTTGTGGGCTCTTATAACTTTTTATTTCTTTGCTGACGTTTTTCTGGTTGTTTTGTCTGGCAACCTTATTTAAAAAACAAAAATGTAGCTCGTTTATCCTTTTTTGATGGCCTTCGAGGCTTTAAAACTTTTGTAGATCATATCAAGGTTTTTTCTTCTTTTTTCTGAGAATGTTGGATCTTGTAGTTTTGACCTTTTGGATTGCCTCGTGCTTTATCGTTTGTAGCTTGGATCCTTTGTATTCGTGTGGATCCGACTTGTTTTCTCGTTTTTGTAGGTATTTTTGGACTTGTACAACTTTTCAGTAGCAGGAGTCTGACTTCTTTATGTCGGTCTCCTTTTAAGTTATTTCTGTAATCCTCTTTTTTGGACCTTTGTCAGGTCTCTTCCAGGGATTACTTTGATGACTTTTTAATGGTAGGAGTCCGACTTGGTTATATCGGTCTCCTTTTAAGTTATTTTTCGTAGTCCTCTTTCTTGGGTCTTTTGTCGGATCTCTTTCAGGGACTACTTGATAACTTTTTTAATGGTAGGAGTCCGACTTGGTTATATCGGTCTCCTTTAAGTTATTTTTTGTAGTCCTCTTTCTTGGATCTTTTGTCAGATCTCTTTCAGGGACTACTTGAAAACTTTTTTAATGGTAGGAGTCCGACTTGGTTATATCGGTCTCCTTTAAGTTATTTTTGTAGTCCTTGATGAGCGGATAATTTGTATGCTTTTTGGCATTGTTTTTAGTATGTTTTTAGTATAATTTAGTTAGATTTTAGTATATTTTTATTAGTTTTTAGCTAAAATTCACTTTTCTGGACTTTACTATGAGTTTGTGTGTTTTTCTGTGATTTCAGGTATTTTCTGGCTGAAATTGAGGGTTCTGAGCAAAAATCTGATTCAGAGACTGAAAAGGACTGCAGATGCTGTTGGATTCTGACCTCCCTGCACTCGAAGTGGATTTTCTGGAGCTAAAGAAGCCCAATTGGCGCGCTCTCAACGGCGTTGGAAAGTAGACATCCTGGGCTTTCCAGCAATATATGATAGTCCATACTTTGCCCAAGATTTGATGGCCCAAACCGGTGCTCAAAGTCTCCCTCAGAAATTCCAGCGTTAAACGCCGGAACTGGCATAAAATTTGGAGTTAAACGCCCAAACTGGCATGAAAGCTGGCGTTTAACTCCAAGAA
>NC_029774.3:115047889-115048152 GCF_000817695.3 Arachis duranensis | reverse complement strand
AAGTTCTTCCCTTTGTGCCTGAGGGTTGCCTCCTTCGTTGTAGAAGATGACTCTGGGCGACCCTTCATCTATTTCGATAGGAATCATTGCCTCCATCCCGTAAGCTAGTCGGAATGGGGATTCTCCCGTTGTGGAGTGCGGGGTTGTCCGATATGCCCATAGTACTTGGGGGAGTTCTTCGACCCATGCCCCTTTGGCCTCTTGGAGTCTTCTTTTTAACCCGGCCAAGATGACTTTATTTGCAGCCTCTGCTTGTCCATTGG
>NC_029774.3:115046753-115047678 GCF_000817695.3 Arachis duranensis | reverse complement strand
ATAATAGTGGCTAAGGGTTCAGCTTCGATCCACTTTGTGAAGTAGTCGACCCCTATAATGAGGTATTTGACTTGCCCCGGTCCTTGTGGAAACGGGCCGAGTAGGTCGAGTCCCCATTTTGCGAAGGGCCATGGTGCGGTGATGCTGATAAGGTCTTCGGGCGGCGCCTTGTGAAAATTGGCGTGTTTTTGGCAGGGGGGCATATTTTCACGAATTCCGTCGAGTCTTTCTGCAAGGTCGGCCAGTAGAACCCGGCTCGGACTACCTTTTTGGACAATGCCCGAGCTCCGAGATGGTTCCCACACATGCCTCCGTGGACTTCTTCAAGGACGTTATTTGTTTCTGAGGTCGGGACGCACCGGAGGAGGGGATTTGTGAATCCTCTTCTGTATAATACGCCGTGAATTAGTGTATAATTCTGGGCATCTTTCGTGAGTCTTTTAGCTTCTTTTCTTTCGGCGGGAAGAGTTCCCGACTTCAGGTAGCTGAGTATGGGGGTCATCCATCCTTGCTGTTGGTTGGATATATTCAGCGTTTCTTCCTATCTTAGCACGGAGGGGGATTGTAAAGTTTCCTGGAGGAGACTTCTGTTGTTGCCTCCGGGCTTGGTGCTGGCGAGCTTTGAGAGGGCGTCTGCCCGGGCATTTTGTTCTCGAGGTATGTGCTGAATCTGTATCTCTGAAAAGTGGCGCAGTTGTGCCTGTGTTTGGTCCAGGTATTTTTTCATGGTGGGGTCTTTGGCCTGGTAGCTTCCATTTACTTGTGATGTGACGACCTGGGAGTCGCTGAAGATCATGATTCTCTGGGCTCCGACCTCTTCAGCTAGTTTCAGACCTGCTAGTAGGGCTTCGTATTCGGCCTGGTTGTTCGAAGCCTGGAACTCGAACTTTAGGGATAGTTCTATCCGCGTTCCTTGGTCGCTTTC
>NC_029774.3:115045884-115046699 GCF_000817695.3 Arachis duranensis | reverse complement strand
TTGATGGTGTGGGCTTGAAAGTAGGGACGGAGCCTCCGGGCTGTGAATATTAGGGCGTAGGCGAATTTTTCTATTTTCTGATAGTTTAACTCGGCCCCTTGTTGTGCCTTGCTTACAAAGTATATGGGGCATTGTCCTTGGTCATTTTCTCGTATTAATGCTGAAGTGACTGCTCGATGTCCGACCGAGAGGTATAGTACGAGCTCTTCCCCTTTTAAAGGTCGGGTTTGGATTGGTGGCTGCCCGAGGAATTCCTTGAATTTTTGAAAGGCTTTTTCGCACTCCGGGGTCCATGAGAAGGGTTTCCCTTTCTTTAGGCGTGAGTAGAGAGGTAGTGATTTTATCGCTGATCCTGCCAGAAATCTTGATAGGGCGGCCAGCCTTCCATTCAGCTGTTGTACTTCTTTGACACAGGTCGGGCTTTTCACATTGAGTATCGCTTGGCATTTGTCCGGGTTTGCTTCGATGCCCCTTTGAGTCAACATGAAGCCTAAGAATTTTCCGGCTTCTGCGGCGAAGGTGCACTTTGTCGGGTTGAGTCTCATGTTGTGTTTTCTGAGGGTGCCGAAGACACTGGTGAGGTCGGTCAGCAAGTTTCCGTCTTCTTGTGTCTTCGCCAGCATGTCGTCGACGTACACCTCTAGTTGTAGTCCGATGTGCTCTGAGAACACTTTGTTCATTAGCCTCTGGTAGGTTGCACCTGCGTTCTTCAGCCCGAAGGGCATTACTACGTAGCAGTAGTTTGCCCTTGGGGTTATGAACGAGGTCTTTTCTTGGTCGGGTCCGTACATCGGGATTTGATTGTATCCCGAGTA
>NC_029774.3:115043984-115044457 GCF_000817695.3 Arachis duranensis | reverse complement strand
GGGTAGGTTGATTCCTTCCTAGAAGAGTCTCTTAGCTGGGAGGTTTCCTCCATGTTGATATATTTTTCTGCCCATTCCTGCACCTCGTATAGGGAGGTCGGGTATCGTTTGGATATGGATTGGCTAAACGGTCCCTCTTTTAGGCCGTTTGCTAGTCCCATGATGGCTGCTTCAGTGGGCAAGTGTTGTATGTCCAGGCAGGCTTTGTTGAATCGCTCCATGTACTCTCGGAGAGTTTCTTGGTTACCCTGTTTGATCCCGAGTAGACTGGGGGCATGTTTTGCTTTGTCCTTTTGAATGGAGAATCTTGTTAGGAATTTTTTGGTTAGGTCTTCGAAGCTGGTGATTGATCTAGGTGGCAGGTTGTCGAACCACTTCATGGCTGATTTGGTAAGAGTGGTGGGGAAGGCCTTGCATCGAATCGCGTCGGAGGCGTCGACTAGGTACATTCTGCTTCTGAAGTTGCTGAGGTG
>NC_029774.3:115038512-115043585 GCF_000817695.3 Arachis duranensis | reverse complement strand
TCCCCGGCAACGGCGCCAATGTTCCGAGGGTTACCTGAAACTGGAGGTCGATCTCGGACGAGATCTTCTGTACTGGTTGGTGCTAACGTGTCCGGCTGGTGGGAGACGGCCGGAGCTGTCGTGTCCGACTTGTTGGACTGGCTGCACTGCTGATCCTTCGTCACCGGAGGGTGGGGGGTACCTGCAAGAGACTCCGATGCTTAAGTTAGCATGGGTATTAAACAGGTATTGAGTAGAATCAGAGTATGAGTTATACCTGGGTGCTCCAGTGTATTTATAGTAGTTGGCTGTGATCTTCCCTGGATAAGATATTCTTATCTTATCTTATCTTTTGGGAGTTTTTATCCCTATCTTTGCGGAACCGCCTTTCCTAGGCCTTTTCGGCCTTTAGGTTTTGGGCTTCGTTCCTTTTGATGGGCCTTCTTAGCTTATTTGTCCGAGGTCCGACCTCAGGCGTGGGCCTTGGGACGAGGTCGGACCTTCTATGACCTTCCCGAGTTTGGGGAGCTCGGTCAGGGTATGAACAATAACCATAGCTTGCTTCAAGCCGACAATCTCTGTGGGATCGACCCTTGCTCACACAAGGTATTACTTGGACGACCCAGTACACTTGCTGGTTAGTTGTGCGGGATTGCAAAAGTGTGATTGCAATTTCGTGCACCAGTCCTCTTTCTTGGATCTTTTGTCAGATCTCTTTCAGGGACTACTTGATAACTTTTTTAATGGTAGGAGTCCGACTTGGTTATATCGGTCTCCTTTAAGTTATTTTTCGTAGTCCTCTTTCTTGTATCTTTTTGTCAGATCTCTTTCAGGGACTACTTGTATAACTTTTTAATTTTGGGCTGACTTTGTTATATCAGGCCCTTCTAAGTTAAAGTAATCCTCTTTAATAGGGTTGGCCAGACCTCTTTCCAGGGTTTACTTATAACTTGTGTTGACTTGGTCCGATTTCTGAACGTCGGCCAGTCTTTTAAGTTATTATATTAGCTATCCGTAAGACCTCGTCAGGTTCTTTTTTTGGATTGCTTTCGATAATTTCTTACATTATTCTGCGTTCATCTTTGCCGATTTGTAGAAAATGGTTGGCGTCTTTAGATCGTCTTTTGGGTGAATCGCGTTTTCACCTTTATTGGACGATTTGTCTTTATCGTGGTCGCGCAGTGAATTTGTTTTTCACTTTCTGCCGACCTGTTGCTTTATAATCGGACGATGAATACTTCAGATTTAATGCGTCTTGGAATCTTGTAGAATATCTTTATTCAAAGGAAAAATGCAAATATATACATGTGGGAGTTTCGTTGTCCCTTTAAGTCGGGTGTGATTCTAGGTCTCGATATGGTGCCTCATTAAAAAACCTTTTCAGGAAAAAGAGCGCATCCATTTAGTGAGATCTCTTTACCTATTCTAACTATAGTACCTTCTTAGGTTGTAGGCGTGCCATGATCGAGGAAACTCTCGTCCATCAAGCTTGGACAGTCTGTAATAGCCCTTCCCCAGTACTTCAATGATTCGGTAGGGTCCTTTCCAGTTTGCTGCCAGCTTTCCTTCTCCGGGTCGAGTTGTTCCGATGTCATTTCTGATTAAGATGAGATCATTCTCTGCAAAACTTCTCGGCACTACCTTTTGATTATATCTGGAAGCCATCCGTCGCTTTAGGGCTTCCTCCCTGATCTGAGCTCTTTCTTGGATTTTGGGTAACAAGTCGAGCTCTTCTCTCTGAAGTTGGGAGTTTGCTTGTTCATTGTAGTGGACTACTTGGGGAGATCCTTCTTCGATTTCTATTGGAATCATTGCCTCCGCTCCGTATGCTAGTCGGAATGGTGATTCGTTTGTAGTGGAATGAGGGGTTGTTCGATATGTCCATAGGATCTGTGGAACTTCCTCGGCCCAAGCTCCCTTTGCTTCTTGTAGCCTCCGCTTTAATCCGGTCAATATAACTTTGTTGGCCGCTTCGGCTTGTCCATTGGCTTGGGGATGTTCAACGGAGGTGAACTGGTGTTTTATGTTCAAGTCGGCCACCAGTTTTCTGAAGCCTTCTTCTGTAAATTGGGTACCGTTGTCCGTGGTGATGGAGTATGGTACCCCGAACCTTGTAATAATATTCCTATATAGGAATTTTCGACTTCTTTGAGCGGTGGCGTTGGCCAGGGGTTCGGCCTCGATCCATTTTGTGAAATAGTCTACTCCTACTATGAAGAATTTTACTTGTCCCGATCCCTGTGGGAAGGGTCCGAGAAGGTCGAGTCCCCATTTCGCAAATGGCCAGGGTGAAGTCACGCTGATAAGCTTTTCTGGTGGGGCGATGTGAAATTTGGCATGCTTCTGGCATGGTGGACATGTCTTTACAAATTCTGTAGCCTTCTTTTGTAGAGTTGGCCAATAGAATCCCGCCCGGAGTATCTTTTTGGTGAAAGCTTGCGCTCCGAGATGATTACCACAAATGCCGCTGTGTACTTCCTCCAAGACTTCCTTTGTGTTGGAAGTTGGTACGCATTTTAGTAAAGGTGTCGATATCCCTCTTTTGTACAGTGTGTTGTTTATGATGGTGTAGTACTGTGCCTCCCTTTTTAACCTCTTTGCCTCCCTTTCATCCGTAGGGAGTTCTTCTGTTTTGAGGTAGTTTATTATGGGGGTCATCCATCCTTGATCCCGACCTATTATGGCTAGGATTCTTTCTTCTTCCGCTATTGACGGGTTCTGTAGTACCTCCTGGATGAGGCTTCTGTTATTGCTCCCTGGTTTGGTGCTGGCTAATTTTGAAAGGGCATCAGCTCGGGCATTTTGCTCACGAGGTATGTGGTGGATCCTATATTCCCCGAGTTGTCCGAGCTGTTCTTTGGTTTTAGTGAGGTGATGACTTGTGAGTCACTGTAGATGTTGAGTTTCTGAGCTCCAACCTCCGTAGCCAGCTTCAGACCAGCTAGTAGTGCTTCGTATTCTGCCTGGTTATTTGAGGCCGGGAATCCGAATTTAAGGGAGAGCTCGAGTTGAGTTCCTTGATTGCTTTCAATTATCACACCCGCACCGCTTCCTGTTTTATTCGAGGATCCGTCCACATATATGTTCCATTCTATGGGATTTCCGGGATGTCTGTGAATTCCGCGATGAAGTCGGCCAAGTATTGCGATTTGATTGCTGTACGTGCCTCGTATTGGAGGTCGAATTCGGACAACTCGATTGCCCATTGCAGGATTCTTCCTGCTAGATCTGTTTTCTGCAATATCCCTTTTATGGGTTGGTTGGTTCGAACTTTAATGGTATGCGTTTGGAAATATGGGCGAAGTCGCCGGATGTGAGGATCAGAGCGTAGGCAAACTTTTCTATTTTCTGGTAGTTCAGCTCGGATCCCTGTAGTGCTTTACTAATAAAGTAGACGGGTTGCTGTCCTCTTTCGTCTTCTCGAATCAGCGCTGAGGCTATTGCCCGCCTTCCTACTGCGAGGTATAGTATGAGTGATTCTCCCTTTTGTGGTCGAGATAGGATAGGTGGTTGCCCTAAAAATTTTTTGAAGTCTTTGAAGGCTTGTTCACATTCCGCTGTCCATTCGAAGTTCTTTCCCTTCTTTAAGGTAGCGTAGAAAGGGAGGGATCTTATCGCTGATCCTGCTAGGAATCTGGACAAGGCTGCCAACCTTCCATTGAGCTGTTGTACCTCTTTAACGCAGATTGGGCTCTTCATGTTGAGTATGGCTTGGCATTTATCCGGATTTGCCTCGATTCCTCTTTGTGTGAGCATAAATCCTAAAAATTTACCCGCTTCTACTGCGAAGGTTCATTTAGCTGGGTTGAGCCGCATGCCGTGCTTCCTTATAGTATCGAATACTTGAATCAAATCGGTTAGCAATGTCTCTTCGCTTTGCGTCTTTATTAACATATCATCCACGTAGACCTCCATGATTTTTCCGATGTGATCTGAGAAGACTTTATTCATTAGCCTTTGATAAGTGGCTCCTGCATTTTCCAGGCCGAAAGGCATCACAATGTAGCAATAATTTGCCTTAGGTGTAAGAAATGAGGTTTTTTCTTGATCTGGCGGATACATTGGTATCTGGTTGTACCCTGAGTATGTGTCCATGAATGAGAGATACTTGTATCCCGATGAAGCATCTACTAGAGCGTCGATGCTTGGGAGTGGGTAGGGGTCCTTCGGACAGGCTTTGTTGAGGTCGGTGTAGTCGGTGCACATTCGCCACTTCCCATTTCACTTTTTCACCAAGACGACGTTTGCTAACCATGGTGGATATTTGACTTCCCTTATGAACCCGGCCTCAAGCAGTGCTTGTACTTGTTCTTCTACAGCCTGAGCTCGTTCTGGTCCAAGTTTTCTCCGTCTTTGTTGTACCGACCGGGATCCCGGATAGACTGCCAATTTGTGGCTCATTAGTTTGGGATCAATACCTGGCATGTCGGCGGCTTTCCATGCGAAGAGATCAATATTATCTCGTAGGAACCGTATTAGTGATTCCTTTATGTCTCCTTTTAGGATCGTGCCAATATTAGTTGTTTTATCCGAGGTATCTCCGATCTGGATTCTTTCTACTTCTCCTTCGGGTTGTGGTCGGAGTTCTTTTCGCCTCTGAACTCCACCGAGCTCGATTGTGTGGAACTCCCCTCCTTCACCTCGGAGGTTTAGGCTTTCGTTATAACAGCGACATGCCATCTTTTGATCCGCCTTTATCGTAGCTATCCCTTCTGCAGTTGGGAATTTCATACATAGATGTGGAGTTGAAACTATTGCACCGAGTTGATTTAACGTTGTCCGACCTATTAAGGCATTGTAGGCTGAGCTTACGTCGACCACGATGTAGTCTATCTTGAGTATTCTGGATTGGTTCCCCTTTCCGAAGGTTGTATGTAGCGATACGTATCCCAGTGGTTGAACTGGGACATCTCCCAGTCCGAACAGACTGTTTGGGTATGCTCTTAGCTCTTTTTCTTCTAGGCCGAGTTTGTCGAAGACAGTTTTGAATAAGATATCGGCAAAGCTTCCCTGGTCGATTAGTGTGCGGTGGAGGTTGGCATTTGCCAATATGATCGTGATGACCATGGGGTCGTCATGTCCCGAGATGATTCC
>NC_029774.3:115031712-115038462 GCF_000817695.3 Arachis duranensis | reverse complement strand
GATCGTCCGACGTCCTCATCCCTCCTTCTTTTCTTTGGTTCTTCATCCCGGTTGGTCAAGAACCGATCTAACTTTCCTTCTCGTACTAATTTTTCTATGACGTTTTTCAAGTCGAAACATTCGTTGGTGGAATGCCCTCGGAGTCGGTGATATTCGCAGTACTCATTCCGATTTTCCCCTCCTCTTTTGCCTTTAAGTGGCCGAGCTGGAGAGATTTTTTCCGTATGGTAGACTTCTTTGTAAACGTCTACCAAGGATACCCTAAGATGGTGTAGTTGTGATATTTCTTGATTTTCTCTCCAGGGCGATCTTCCTTTTTCTTGGATTCTTTATCTCGGTAGGCAGAACCGGACCTTGAGGCTTCGCCAAGTCGAGAATTTTCCTCCATGTTAATGTACTTCTGCACTCGCTCTTGTACTTCATCTAGGGATGTCGGGTATCTTTTTGATATAGATTGGCTGAATGGTCCTTCTCGTAGGCCATTTATGAGGCCCATGATGGCAGCTTCTGTTGGCAGATTTTGTATGTCCATGCATGTTTTGTTGAATCTCTCTATGTAGTTGCGAAGACTTTCTCGATCTCCTTGCTTGATCCCTAGTAGGCTAGGCGCGTGTTTGGTTTTATCCTTTTGTATGGAGAATCGGGCCAGAAACTTCTTGGCCAGGTCGTCGAAACTCGAGATGGATTTTGGAGGTAGGTTGTCGAACCATTTAATGGCTGTCTTGGTGAGAGTTGTTGGAAAGGCTTTGCAACGAACTGCATCTGAAGCATCGGTGAGGTATATTCTACTTCTGAAGTTGCTGAGGTGATGGTTGGGGTCGGAGGTACCGTCATATGGAGTCATATCTGGGAGCTTAAAATCTTTTGGAATTTTGGTTTTCATAATTTCTCTGGTAAATGGATCTTGATCTTTTTGAGAATTATCCCCCGTGGATGGTCGAGTGGCTTTAGTTTTGAGATCAGCTTCAAGTTTTATGAGCTTATCTTCTAATTCTCGGCGTCGCCTTATTTCCCGGCGTAGATCTTCTTCTTTTTCACGTCGATGTTGGGCTTCTTTCTCAAGTTGCTCCAATCGATTTTAAAGCGTTTCTATTACTCCTGGATTTGATGAATTTTTGTCTCCGTTGGTTTCTGGAGTATTTTTGAGTATCGTGTCCGCGTTTTTATGCGGCGTTCTGTCTTCCAAACCTGAATCGTGGTCGTTGTCATGGTCATACGCCATGTTAATGGGATGACTTCCAGGTTCCCCAGCAACGGCGCCAATGTTCCGAGGGTTACCTGAAACTGTAGGTCGATCTCGGATGAGATCTTCTGTACTGGTCGGAGCCGACGTGTCCGGCAGGTGTACGGCGGCCGGAGCTGGTGTGTCCGACTTGTTGGACTTGGTGGTGGTGCTGATCCTTCGTCCCCGGAGGGTGGGGGGTACCTGCAAGGGACTCCGATGCTTAAGTTAGCAAGGGTATTAAGCAGGTATTTAGTAGAATCGGAGTATGAGTTATACCTGGGTGCTCCAGTGTATTTATAATGGTGAGATGTGGCCTTCTGTGGATAAGATAAGTTAGTTATCTTATCTTATCTTCATCTTTAAGTGAGGTCATCTTTATCTTTAAGGGAACCGCCTTTCTCTCTGTAGGCTTGGGCCGCCTTTTGGGGCGTGTTCCTCTATTTGGGCCCTTTGTTTGGGCTTTCTTGCGACCTGGCCAAGCTCTTTGAGAAGAGGTCGGGTTGTCCTGACCTGAAGAGGTCGGTCACTTTGCCTGTAGAACATCCCGGGTCGGACAGCTCGACCCAGGGTATGAACAGTCAACAAATCATTTCTCCATGGCACATACCTCCGATTCTGGATGTCTCAGATCCTAGCAAATTTAATTGGGCACAGAAGACATTCAAGTGGTTGGGGAAAGTGATAGAAACACACCAAAATAAGAAACTTGAAATTTGTGGCGGCTGCATGTTTGTCCTGATAGTAAGTTTAACTGTTCAACTACTTATTTATCCTACTTCAGTTTGAACTAATTAACCGTTCAACCTTTCCATCCAGCTGTTGTACTTTCAGTGGCTGAGGCATGATCTACTAGAGAGCTGTCGAGAACCAGAGCCATGGGTGACTGCATGGACTGCATCAGAACTTGAAAAAAAGGCAACCAATGTCCTTGATGAGGTACTAAGATGGATAATATATTCTCTATTATATTATAATCCAATAAAACAGTTAGAATTTTCTAGCATGGAATTTCAGATGATTAGTTTGTAACCTCAGTTGACCTTTTGATATTAGGGTGGCATCGGAAATAGGGCAAAAGTTCGTGAGGACCCCAAATTTGAATCAGGAAGAAGGGTGCAAAATTCGCATCCAAAAAAATGAGCGGAAATAGAGAATGCAGGACTAGAGCAGTTTAGAAGGTAATGTGCCTATTGGAATGTAAAGTACATGCAACATTAAAGTCATAGGCAGTTAGATCATATGATAATTAGAAGTGTTTATTTGTAATTGCACAATTGGATGCATGCTCATATAGCATTTGGATGTTTTATAGGTTTCACATCAGTGTACCTGTATGTCAAACTTAGTAAAGTTGTTATATGAATTTCTCGCTGAAATTACACATGAATGCAAGGAGGCATCTGTTACAAATGGGAACCGTAAGAAACCAACTGAAACACCATCAAGGCCATCTGAATTAAAACTTCCTGGAAGCCATACAGCGGCGCAAGGAGTGAGTTCATATTCTTATAGATATAGGTTGACTTCGTGAATTAATTACTCTGATCTCATGTTGATGTTGTTGGGGTTGGATGCCGAATATGGTTTTGTGCTGTGTTAGATGTATTCGATGTTCAACTCTAATTGTATTTGGAATGGATATTAACATAGTGATATGTAGGTTCTCATAGGAAACAACATAGCATTTTTACGAATTGAATTTTCTATTGTGGTCGTTGATTTGTATGCGAGTTTATAACATAGTTATTTCTTTCTAAAAACCTGATAACTCGGTTGATATTCCTTACCTAGGAAAGCAAGATAGGCACGCGACGAAAGCTGCCCATCGTTAGACCAAAATCCGGTAAAGGCAGCAGTACAGCACGTGTTGCCCAGAGGCGCAAGGAGAGACTTGCAGTTGTTTCAAACTCTGACGATGACGATAACGTGCCAATTGCTCGAAGAAAGCGTCGTCTATTCCATGACAGCTCGAACCTGCCTGGCGAGCAGCTAAATCATGATGCCAAACCGTCAGATGCGCAGCAAGTGGATCCAGTTACACCTTCCACAGCACTTGTGCAAGTTATTGAATATGATTTTGACAGGTAAGCTCTATCAGTTAACATCTGTTGTAGATATGAGTTGGTTGTATCTTGATTTTTGTGTGATTTCAATCCGAGCTAACTGTGTTGTCTAACTTTGTTACTTTCGGTGCAGAGAGTTTGACTTGAACTTCGTGCAGTATCCAAAAGTGGAGGAGATATTGTTAAAAGTTGAACAGAAGAGATACACCAAGCCATTAGATATGGAACCCATGAAGACCGTGATGGCGAAGAAGTCACGCTACCATACCCCGAGTCCCGGAAGGCCTAGTTTTTTGCTTGGCTTGACACAGCTTGAGAAGCCACCAACCACACCCCCTATCACATCAGTACATCAAAGTCTTAAGGATGTCAAGTTAGGAGAGGATAAGGAGGACATGGTCCGAGGTTAGATTCTGAATTCTTCCCTCAATGAAGAGGAGCTGTTGGCAACCTACGAAGGTAGGCCATATCTTCGGCTGTTGAAGAAGGATCTATGTACAATGAAAGCATGTGGTTGGGTCAAGAGCAACGTAAGTGATTAATCTCCATGGTTTAGTTTCACTTATTACGTTCTTCGTACACGTTATATCGTGCTTTTTAATTTTGCACCGCAGATCATTCAATAGATGTGTTACACAGTGAGATTCAATCGTGATTTCTACTATGTGTGTCCAGGAATATTATTATGAATAATATACTTTTTTCGCAACTGATTGTTGACACTTTATAGCTGACTGATCCTCTAATAACAGGAAACAGTCATACAATAGCATAACCTCAATTCGTTCCATAACGGGCCAATTCCAGTGTATGAAGGCTTGGGTTCAAACTTTGGAGAGGATACCAGATTCTTTAACAAAGTGGATGCAGCAAAAAGAAAATGGGTGAGTCATTGGTGTATTTTACGTGTTGAATGATATAGCATATTTAGACGAGAACGTATTTGTCCGTGTCAATTATTTTGCATACTTTGCTAGGTGTTTGTTGAATATGTAGGACAATTCCTCATGTGTTTTCGTGACCGAATTGTTGAATAGTACTTGTTGAATAGTATTCATCATAATTGGGACGAGAGTTGTATCTCCTATTGGTGCCCATGAATGGGGATGATTGTTTCACTTGTGTAGGATTTCATCTGCTTGTCCTGCATGGTACACCATGCAGGTAATATTTGACTCTGTTGTTATACGTGAATTATTGTTACAGTGGTTTATTCCGATGTGTTCAAGAAGACATTGGTGGCTGTATGCATTTGACGTGGCAAGAAAAAGGATTATGGTAATCGATAGTCTTCATGATGAGGCACATGAAGATGCATGGAAGAAACTAGATTCATATGCCCCTTAAGCATTATTTATGAATACATGAACCTTATTAAACATATGCTAAAGAGATATTGCTGAGTGATTTACAAGGACGGCTAATTGAAGACATGTCTAAAGTGGTCATTCCAACATATGACCGAAGTACGAATGGGCCAATGGTGCATATGCCAAAGTCCCCATGCAACCAAACGAGTATGTAGTACCAAGAAATAAACCCAATAAATGAATCTATTGGCAGTGGCTTTAGTATTGATATTTTATTGATGGCATCATTTTTACTTGATTATGTAGTTGGGATTGTGGCTTCTATGTCATTAAATTCATGGAGACATGGACTGAAGATTGTAACTTAGATGAATAGAATGATGTAAGTTAACCGGTCGGTCTCTGTTTAATTTGTTTTTACCATTTCATGTTAATTTGACACATTAAACAATGTGCTGATATGTTAAACACTACATAGAAAATGTTTCTGTCAATGAAACGTGAGCTGATATTGGATATTGTCATGGGAGCACACAATGAATCAATTGAGCCGGTGTGATCTTTGTTGGAGCAAAATGACGGACGTGTACGCCACAACTGTCAAAGAAACAAGAAAAGGTGGTTGTTCCGAGGGTTACCTGAAACTGTAGGTCGATCTCGGTCGAGATCTTCTGTGTTGGTCGGAGCCGACGTGTCCGGCAGGTGTATAGCGGCCGGAGCTGGTGTGTCCGACTTGTGGAACTGAAAGTGCTGCTGATCCCTTGTCACCGAAGGGTGGGGGGTACCTGCAAGGGACTCCGATGCTTAAGTTAGCAACGGTATTAAATAGATATTGAGTAGAATCGGAGTATGAGTTATACTTGGGTACTCCAGTGTATTTATAATGGTGTGGAGTGACCTTTTTAGATAAATAAGTTAGTTGTCTTATCTTATCTTATCTTCTAGGTGAGGTCAGCTTATCTTTTATGGGAACCGCCCTTCCCTCTGTAGGCTTGGGCTGCCTTGGGATTTGGGGCGTGTTCCTCTATTTGGGCCCTTCTTTGGGCTTTTCTGATGACTTGGCCGAGCTCTTTGGAAAGAGGTCGGGTTGTCCTGACCTGAAGAGGTCGGTCGCTTTGTCTGTTGAACATCCCGGGTCGGACAGCTCGACCCAGGATATGAACAATGGTTAATCACCCTTCATAGCACCAAGCACAAGGACATTGATGAAAAGAGTGGGAGAATTACCTGTGAAGAAGAACCGGAAAGGGAGAAAGCAATAGTTGTACTTAGTTTTCAAACCATACACTCAATTTTTGACGACTTCTTTTTGTGTCTATAGGTTGGAGTTTTGTTACAACAGAATTCCTAAATTTTCTTGGCAAATTCCATTTCTATGGTTTATTTCTTTTGCAAATCATCTGATTTTCTTGCATGTTGTTAAGGCTGCCTAAAAGCTAATAGTAAAGAACAACACAGGTAATAAGAGTATCCATCCACACACATGTTGAATCACAACAAATAATGGAAATAACCATCCGTTCCCTTATTAAATCGAACATCCACCTTATACTACTTGTAGCTAATAACACACAATTCCTTATTCTGTTAGAAATAACCATCTGATACCAATAGAAATAACCATCCACTAACCTACTGAAGCGAACATCCACATTATAATTCTTGTAACTAATAACTCACAATTCCTAATCCTCTTAAAAATAATCATCCGGGCACCAATAGAAATAACCATTCATTAACGTATTAAATCGAACATCCATATTATACTTGGTGCACGAAATTGCAATCACACTTTTGCAACCCCGCACAACTAACCAGCAAGTGTACTGGGTCGTCCAAGTAATACCTTACGTGAGTAAGGGTCGATCCCACGGAGATTGTCGGTTTGAAGCAAGCTATGGTTATCTTGTAAATCTTAGTCAGGATATCAATAATTATCAAGGTTGATTGTGAAAAGTAAAAGAACATGAAATAAGTACTTGTTTTGCAGTAATGGGGAACAGGTTGAGGTTTTGGAGATGCTCCATCTTCTGAATCTCTGCTTTCCTACTGTCTTCTTCTTCAAGCACGCAAGGCTCCTTCCATGGCAAGCTGTATGCAAGGGTTTCACCGTTGTCAGTGGCTACCTCCCATCCTCTCAGTGGAAATGTTC
>NC_029774.3:115027648-115028052 GCF_000817695.3 Arachis duranensis | reverse complement strand
GAATGGTGCCCATTCTGGCGTTTAACGCCCAGAATGGTGCCCATTCTGGCGTTTAACGCCCAAAATGGCACCCTTACTGGCGTTAAACGCCCAGAATGGTGCCCATTCTGGCGTTTAACGCCCAAAATGCCCCCTTACTGGCGTTTTTTCGCCAGTAAGCTCTTTTTCTCTGCTTTTTGCACTGAATCCTTTTGTAACTCTGTGAATTCCTTCAATTTTGACAATTGCCTCTGTAGAAATAAAACATATAACCTGCTAACGACTGGGTTGCCTCCCAGCAAGCGCTTCTTTACTGTCTTTAGCTGGACCTTTACTGAGGATCATTCCAGCCTCAGTTTTGAGCATTCCTGCTCAAAATTGCTTTCAAGATAATGCTTGATCCTCTGTCCATTAACAATGAACTT
>NC_029774.3:115026509-115027308 GCF_000817695.3 Arachis duranensis | reverse complement strand
AGGCAGATGACAGGCCTTGCCATACACAAGTTGGTATGGTGAGGTTCCTATTGGGGTCTTAAATGCTGTTCTGTATGCCCACAGAGCATCATCCAAGCTCCTTGCCCAATCCTTTCTTCAGGCCATCACAGTCCGTTCTAGGATTCTTTTTAGTTCTCTGTTAGAGACTTCAGCTTGCCCATTTGTCTGTGGATGATACGGAGTTACCACTTTGTGGCTAATTCCATACCGGACCATAGCAAAGTAAAGTTGTTTATTGCAGAAATGAGTGCCTCCATCACTGATTAATGCTCTAGGGACACCAAATCTACTGAAGATATGTTTCTGGAGGTACTTTATCACTGTTTTAGTATCATTAGTGGGTGTTGCAATTGCCTCTACCCATTTAGATACATAATCCACTGCCACCAGAATATAAGTGTTTAAGTATGAAGGTGGGAACGGTCCCATGAAGTCAATACCCCATATGTCAAACAATTCAATCTCTAAGATCCCTTGCTGAGGCATGGCATAACCATGAGGCAGATTACCAGCTCTCTGGCAACTGTCATAGTTCCGTACAAACTCTCGAGAGTCTTTATAGAGAGTAGGCCAGTAGAAGCCACATTGGAGGACTTTTGTGGCTATTCGTTCACTTCCAAAATGTCCTCCATATTGTGATCCATGGCAATGCCAAAGGATCTTCTGTGCTTCCTCTTTAGGCACACACCTACGGATTACTCCGTCTGCACATCTCTTGAAGAGATATGGTTCATCCCAAAGATAGTACTTTGCATCTGTGATTAATTTCTTTGATTGC
>NC_029774.3:115022090-115022592 GCF_000817695.3 Arachis duranensis | reverse complement strand
CAATTTTGCTGCACTATGATAATGAGTTGAGGATTTAGCTCAAAGCTGCTTGCTTTGATGGGAGGTGTACAGATGCTACTCCCATATGCAGCTGTAATGGGGTTAGCATATGACCCCAGAGTCCTTCTGGACTGTTCAATCCTACTTAGGTCCATGATGGATAAAGGAAAATGATATGGATTGCAAGTAGATAAATATTTTTTTTTTGAATTAACCAAAAAATAAAATAAAAACAAAAGGAGAATAAAAATAAAAAAATTTGAAAATTAAAAGAAAATAAGATCAAAATAAATTGAAAACTGAATCAATTAGTTAATTAAAAGGATTTTGAGATTAGCAATTAGAAAGATATGATTGAAAAATTTTTGTGAAAAAGGTTTGATTTTTGAAATGAGGAAAGAGAAAAACAACAAAATGACACCTGTTCATACCCTGACCGAGCTCCCCAAACTCGGGAAGGTCATAGAAGGTCCGACCTCGTCCCAAGGCCCACGCCTGAGGT
>NC_029774.3:115021614-115021990 GCF_000817695.3 Arachis duranensis | reverse complement strand
ACTCTCTGGAAAATGGCTGGGCATTGGGTGCAGCACCATCGGCGCGCCCGCGCACATCACGCGTACGCGTGGATGGCACTTCTTGGAAGATCGGCGCGTACGCGCCAGGTGCGCCCACGCGCAAGGGGTTATTCTGTTAAAAATTTTCTAAGTTAAAAGCTGCAGAATTCACAGATTTTTACCCCAATCTTTCAACGGACATAACTTCCTCATTTTAAATCGTTTTTCAACCGTTCTTCGAACGGCATGGACATCCCGGATCCAATTTCATTTCTAAATGGATTTGGCACAAAACAGAGATCCGTAGTCCAAGTTATGTCCCACCAAAGTATGCCCAAAAACCATGTTTTTCATAAAAACCACAAAGTGCCATTTG
>NC_029774.3:115017352-115017609 GCF_000817695.3 Arachis duranensis | reverse complement strand
GGAAACACTTCCGGAAACTCACACACAACCGGAATCTGTTCCAACCTTTGATCATCACCCGAAACACCCGCGGCTAACAACAAAATACCCTGACATTCGGTTCCGGAACAATTCACCATCATCGAATTCAAGTAATAATTATTCACCACGACCGGCCCTTCAGTATCTTCCGGCATAAAGTACACCGACTTTGTAGAACAATCAAGTAGAACATGGTTCTTAGATAACCAGTCCAATCCCAAGATAAGATCAAGACC
>NC_029774.3:115016636-115017286 GCF_000817695.3 Arachis duranensis | reverse complement strand
ACTTCCGGGCATCCTAGCCTAGTTACCATGGCTTCATGGGTAGCATTGTACACTCTTAGATCATATCCTAAAGTTACAATTTTTAATCCTAACTCATGGGCCTTCTCAAATGCAATGAATGAATGCGATGCTCCCGAATCAAATAAAGCATTTAAAGTTTGACCAGCTATTTCACAGTTACCTCGAATAAGTGTCTCGGATCCCTCAGCTCCTACAGCTGAAGTGGTGAACACCCGACCAGTCTGTTGTGCCTTTCCAGCACCTTGTTTCTGCTTCTCAAGACAATTTACAGCTTTATGCCCTGCCTTTCCACAAGTGTAGCACAAACCCCATCCGGCCTTGCATGGTGCTCCCGGATGGTGACTCCCACACCTAGTACAAGCTTGATCATTTTGAGGCTGTTTCCCAAACCTTTTTCCTTGGGAGTTGTTGTTGTTGTTGTTGGGCCTCCTAAAAGAGCTTCCCCTCTTGAAAGACGGACCTCTAGGTGCAAAACTCTTCCCTCGGTTCTGTGGGAATGATCCTCTGTGAGTCCCTTTCTCAGCAGTTGCCCTCTTCACACACTCTTCAGCAACCCTACACTTGTTCACCAACTCAGAGAAAGTCCTAATCTCCATTGGTCCCACTGAACTGAAAATATCACTCCGGAG
>NC_029774.3:115014615-115015392 GCF_000817695.3 Arachis duranensis | reverse complement strand
AAGCTTATAAACAAGCTAAACCATATAAGGGCATCTGACTAAAGATTCTTCAGTCTAACTAATACTTCCCTTTCCAATTCCTTCAAACCTCCCAACCACCAACATGAGTATATTATTAACAAACACAGTTATATCAGACAAAGAATATATAAATAGGAGCAAGTAAGGCATTTAGACAATTAGCAAGTTATATGCAGTCAAATAGGCAATCTCAAACAATTCACATAGTATGCATATGATGAATGCCTGTCCCTAGTGGCTGATGATATCATCTTGTCGGTTATATAGCCAACCCGACAAGTCTTGGTCGCTAACCATTGGACTGTCCCTCTGTCATGCATCCCCAACTCGAGTTATACTCGTCATAAACTTGATCATAATCATGATCTATATCCATCACCCTCACTGGTGAATATATACGGGGGCAAGCTCATCCGGGTCTTTCACAGTGCCCGGCCACACTTATGACATAGGGTCAGAAGAGTATCAAGTCTCAACCTGGAGCACGTGGTGGCTAGCCACTGCTACTACCCAGGAAAACTCGTAACTCCGATAGTGGAAGTGCAAATCACAATCATCCATAATTCAGCACAACATGCATGAATTCTCTTCCATGGATCAACATCCATATCAGCCATCCGGCTCACGGTTAAATCCATAACCAGCCAATATTCATAGCATACACAACTATTCCGGCTCACGGTTCAATCCAAAACCAGCCAATATCCATAGCATACACAGCTATTCCAGCTCACGGTTCAATCCAGAACCAGCCAA
>NC_029774.3:115010618-115010950 GCF_000817695.3 Arachis duranensis | reverse complement strand
CTCACCCAGGGGCTATCAAAAATAGGATAAATAATCCCAGCCTCTAGTAATTTAGTGACCTCTTTCTGCACCACCTCCTTCATGGCTGGATTTAGTCTCCTTTGTGGTTGGACCACTGGTTTGGCATTATCCTCCAACAGGATTTTGTGCATGCATCTAGCTGGGCTAATGCCTTTAAGATCACTTATGGACCACCGAAGAGCTGTCTTGTGTGTCCTTAGCACTTGAATCAGTGCTTCCTCTTCCTGTGGATTTAAAGCAGAGCTTATAATCACTGGAAAAGTGTCACCCTCTCCCAGAAATGCATACTTCAGGGATGGTGGTAGTGGTTT
>NC_029774.3:115008580-115008877 GCF_000817695.3 Arachis duranensis | reverse complement strand
AAGCTGCTTGCTTTGATGGGAGGTGTACAGATGCTACTCCCATATGCAGCTATAATGGGGTTAGCATATGACCCCAGAGTCTTTCTGGACTGTTCAATCCTACTTAGGTCCATGATGGATAAAGGAAAATGATATGGATTGCAAGTAGATAAATATTTTTTTTTTGAATTAACCAAAAAATAAAATAAAAACAAAAGGAGAATAAAAATAAAAAAATTGAAAATTAAAAGAAAATAAGATCAAAACAAATTGAAAACTGAATCAATTAGTTAATTAAAAAGATTTTGAGATTAGCAA